>NC_133195.1:3262500-3340000 GCF_049306965.1 Danio rerio | reverse complement strand
AAAGAGAAAACCTTAGAGTAGCCAATGATGTGCTTTGGGTAAATCACATGACATGCAGTGTTTTTCTGTGGCGTGATTTCCGACAGACTGCCGTTTATTGAGTAGTTCCTAAATGCAAATGTAAACGTCAATAAAAACAAAGGATCAAATTATGTCAGATCCACAAAACAATCTGAAACATCACCTCCAGTAAGTTATGATGACATATTCACAACTCAATTTTTTTTTAATTAAATAAGTTTTTTGTAAATTGACTAAATGTTTGCAACGGCACAGCGATCAAATGATGTTGAAAATCCTGTAGTGTGAACTAGGCGTTAGTATACTTTGGAACCAATTCTCCTTTGACATCATGCTGACTGCTTTCTTTGGATATCATCACTTCTTTGCTATTGAAGAAAGTAAGTGGAGTGTGTAGCTGAATTTACTTGAAATTGGAAGTTCCATTTTGTACTGTTACCATCTTTATCTCTCTCTCTCTCAATTCAATTCAATAATTCAATAATTGCTTTATTGGCATGACAATTGTTACAAATGTATTGCCAAACCAGTTATAAAATTTACATAAAAAGTAACATACATATATAATAAAAAAATAAAACAGTACACACAGTAAATAGTAGTAGCGGCAAAAAAAGGGATGATATTTATATATAATAATTAAATAAAATATCAACCATACATCATATTATTCAATATATCACATTATTATTCAATATATTATATTATTATTCAACATTAATTATTCATACAAATCAAATACAAAAATAGATCTGAATAAACTGTACATTTTTAGCATAAAACAGTAATAAAAACAATAACTCTCTCTCTTCAAGTTTAAGTTTAAGTTCAAGTTGCTTTATTGGCATGACATTCAGTACAGTATTGCCAAAGCACTTCAAAAATGAACTATAATTAAAGCATTGAAAAAATACTAATAATACAGATAAGATATAATGACAAAAAAACAATACATTTGATCAATATTACAATAATAATAAAAAGTTGAAATTATTTAAATAAGATACATAAATTTACATTAACCATTTCTTATGGTGTGTAGGGTGTATACATATTTTGCAGCTAGTCTAGATGTCAATTCGTCCTCTCCGAGAAGATGGTAAAGTTTTTCTGAGTCATTTAAATTAAATTGATCAATGTTTGAAATTGGGGGGAAAATATTTCTCTAGTCGTGGTGTATTTGGGGCAAAACAAAAGGAAGTGTGTCTCATCCTCTATTTTAGGGGTTCTCAACTGGTGTGGCCATGAGACCCACATTTTCACATGGTCATCAAGCCGCGACCCAAATTTTTAGGAACTATAATATATTTTAGGAATTATAATTCATTTGTATTTATTTGTTAACATACACAAGTAGTGACAGAAAAATTATGAGAAAATCACCAATACCTACAAATGAACAATATTTTACTGCTGTCATTTAACAAAATGTATCAAATTATAGAAATATTACAGAGTAAAAACGACAAGTAAACAGTGCTTAGGGTGAGGAAAGGTTCAGTTACCATTAACTAAACTGAACTGTTAATAAAACATTAACAATGATCTGGTTGAACTGAAAAGAAACCAGCAAATTGAAGTAAAATTATTAAATAAATCATAACCATTTTATAATAATCACCAGTTATTGGCTCTTCTGCTTTTCTGTGGGCTTTCTTGGCCTTTGCTACACGATGAGCACAGTAAGATGAACTTGTACTTGTTTTGAACATGAAGATGTTCGGCACTTTTGTGATGCCCTCAGCTATTGGAGTCATCTTAGAAATTAGTCCACAGGTTTTTCCTTGCAACTGGGATGTTTGGTTTCTTAATTTCGAAGGTTTCATGCTGTCTTGTGAAAGCACCTCACTACATATGACACACTGAGGTTTAAAGCCTTTCTTGTCGTCAATATAAGTAAATCCACACTTTACATATTCAGGGTCGTACTTGCGCTGGAATTTCACATGTCGAACGGTACAGTTGTCGCACGCGCATTTCAAAATAAAAGCTAAATATGTTAAATATTAAACTTCTGTTGTTTTTTTGACCACACACTCCGCGACCCACTGAAAATGTTAAAGTGGGTCGCGACCCACCAGTTGAGAAACACTGCTCTATTTGGTTTGTGTCACACTGTTTACATATTCTCTGTTCTTTAGGAGTCCAGGATTTTTTATGTCTGCCTTTTTCTATTTCTAAGTCATGATCACAGAGGCGATATTTTGAAACAATGTGCTTTTCTTTTAATTCTCTCTCTCTCTCTCTCTTTCTGTCTGTCTGTCTGTCTGCAGTTGTTGCAGTATAATCCAGTGGAGCGGCTTGGCGCTGGAGTAGCTGGTGTGGAGGATATCAAGTCTCATCCGTTTTTTTCTCCTGTCAACTGGACTAATTAATTTATCAGATCATTTACTGGAACGAGATGAAAGATTGAAATGTGTCTCTATGTAACACATGCAATGCTGCAAAACACAAGCTTATTCCACATAACTTTGCCAATAGATGATCAAAGTTTAAAGTGCATTGTTTTAAAATGCACCTTTTTTTTAAAAAATCGGACTAATTTACAACATGTCACTATTGGTTTCATTTATAGTGTGATTACAAGAAGCCGCTAGCATCACACAGACATCTTTAGCGTGCCAGAAGGTTCAATCCTAGTCATTTCTTTTGGAAAAATCCTCATCAAACTCTACATACTGTGCACTAATCCATCATGTTATTTATTAAAACACTCTTATTGTCTGTTGGATGATATTGGTTCATTCATTTGATGTGTTTCTTTCTCAAGGTGATTCTCACTCTTGAAGGCTGCATTTGTAAAATTAATATAATAAACATATATTAAGAGGTGCTGGCAGATTAACTTCGTTTGTGAATTATTTTAAAAGATGTGGGGCTGACAAGAGTTCAAGTGCAATTTGTTGAACAATGGGAATACATATGACTGTGTGATTTAAAGTATGATTCAAGAGTTCACACTTAGCTGATGATTGATTATAAGCAAGTTTGGCATGCTGTCCCGGGAGAGAGCCCTGAGCTCGAAGGTTCTTGAGCCCTGGGCTCCCTCCCGTTTGGAGGAAGAGAGGGGAGCCTCGAGCTCAGGTAGATCTCGACAACTCCCCTTTTTTATAATAGCTAAAGATTAAGATTGAAGGCTATTAAAAGATATGCTGCATTAGATTACCTGTATTGAAATTTAGATTTAACGATTAACTTGTTGTACATGTTTTTGGAATGTGGGAGGAAACCGGAGAACCCAGGGAAAACCCACGCAAGCAAGGGAAGAACATGCAAACTACACACAGAAACGACCACCGGCCTGTTAAGGAACTAGAACCGGTGAAGAAGTTCTTGCTGTGAGGCGACAGTGCTAGTCACTGAGCCACCGTGCTGCCCTATGGAGGGAAAGGTGAAAAGGTAGGGGTGGAAGGGGGGATTCTTCAAATCGAAGATGACTGTAGTGAGAAAACCCTGGCTCTTTATAGTGGTTAGGAATGGCCTGATTGGTGGATCATGCATGCTAATGCAGAACCAGCCGTGTTCAATCATAATCACGTGCTCCTCTCGAAATTAGTTTATGAATAAACTTCACTTAAAAATCTACTTTTCAAGCTGTTTGGACAGACGCGTGTGTATATATAGAGTATAGACCGACATATTGGGGTGATATAAACACACCCAGTCCTTTTTTTTTTTTTTCAATTTAACAACATTAAAACAGTGGACCAATTGGAGCGGTTTTCAGACTGACCGCAACATGACGTAGGAGTGATTGACAGCTGTTGCATTAACATGTCCCGGTAGTCACGTGTATAAGCATGTCAACAAGACCAGACGTGCGCAAAGCAACTGGGAATATCATCAATCGTCATCAGATGTGATCAAGAGTGAGCTTACAAGTTTATTCATTCATTTTCTTGTCAGCTTAGTCCCTTTATTAATCTGGGGTCGCCACAGCGGAATGAACCGCCAACTTATCCAGCAAGTTTTTGCGCAGTGGATTACCTTCCAGCCGCAACCCATCTCTGAGAAACATCCACACACACATTTATACACTATGGACAATTTAGCTTACCCAATTCACCTGTACCGCATGTCTTTGGACTGTGGGGGAAACCGGAGCACCCGGCGAAAACCCATGCGAAGGCAGGGAGAACATGCAAACTCCACACAGAAACGCCAACTGAGCCGAGGTTCGAACCAGCGACCTTGCTGTGAGGCGACAGCACTACCTACTGCGCCACTGCCTCGCACTTTTATATTTATGTTTATGTTTCACATAATGATGGGCAGGATAGAATTTATTAATTTGTTTTGAAAAGAAATCTCTTTCTTTATTTAATAGACAATAACTATGAGGAACTTACTTCCATACCTCTTTCCAACAAATGTTACCCAGTGCATTATCATGCAGCCACACCTGGTAGACTAGTAATATCCGGCTGAATTAATTAACGCCCTGCTGACGTTTAAGCTGGACATAGCTGGTTTTGGCTGGGCTTCCAGCCTGGCTGGACTGGTCAAGCTGGTTTAAGCTGGTCATCTCTCACTCTGACTAGCTAAAACCAGGCTGGAAGTGGCCAAAGCCCCTCTAAAACCAGGCTGGTCGACCAGCTAAAACCAGCCAACCATCCTAGGCTGGTTTATGCTAGACTTTTTAGCAGGGCGGATTATCCTACCATTATTTTTACAGGGAGAAGCAAAACATCTATCAAAGAAAATAATCAACCAAATTAAGAGAAATTGTAACAAAGTAGGAAAGACAAATTAAAGGGTAAACGTAAATGACGTGTGAACTATATGCTGGCCAAAATGTAGTCTACATAGGGCATGTCATATAGGATTGAGACGCAACCGGAGACTACTTACGTCATGTGCTTTATTTCCTAGAAACAACACACCTGAGTGCTGGAGCAGGTAGAAATCGGATGGAAGTGTTCTCACGATATATTTTGACGGGGAACCTGTACATTTGACAGAACAATGATAAGGGATTGACTAAAACTAACCAGTCAGTTCGGGTGACACCACAGTTTAAGGGAATCGGCTTATATTGGAGGTCTGTGCGCAAGCGTCTATCCCACGTCAGGATTATTTTTCATATCAATCAAAAATGGGTTCGTGGTGTTTTCTTTTGGTTGGAGATCTTTTGATTTTTATTTGCGGTGTTTATGGCGGAGAGACACAGAGCAGTGAACAAAACCAACAATGCGTAGAAACTTTCCACCACCCCGGTCGCGAAAACTTTGTCCTCCACACGGAAGAGTCGATCGAGGCTGGGGCTGTGTTCCTGGCGAACCCGAGCGTCGCTCGTGAGGACGCGTGCATGGCTGCGTGCTGCAAAGACGCCAGATGCAACTTGGCTCTCGTCGAAAACCAGGCGTCCGACAACAACTGCTTTCTCTTCAACTGCTTGTATAAGCACAGATTTGTCTGTAAATTTACACCGAAGCAAGGATTCACAAACTACATATTGAGTTCAGTCTATGAAAAGTACCTGAGCGGCCGCAAAAGTGGTAAGCTTTGTTTATAATCATTATTATTTAATTAATTTTGCTCATTATTTATAATAACGCACTGCTTAACCTGTAAAAAAAATGCCAGGTTCCACACAATTCCTTCATGTAGTCCCAACACAAATCAATTAAGTAAGTTGTTTTTACAAATTCAAGTAGAATTTGTGTTTAATTGGGGAATTTTGTTTAATTTGATTAAACATTAAACAATTAAGTTGTCCCCTGATAAGATGTGTTGATTCAACTTGTTTTAATTAAGTAGTTTGAACAAGCAGTAAAAATCATATTTTAAGTGTACACCGTAAAAAGTGATTAGTTACTTAAAGTGAGTAAACAAATTGCCTTAAAAGAAACAAGTTGACTTTACAAAAATAATGTAAGTAAACTCATTGTTACTTGGAACTGTTAAGTTGACTTAATTTTTATTATTTATTATTATGCAAATTGTATTCACTTTTTTAAAATAAAAGTAAACCGATCACTTTTTCCAATACACATTTATTATTTTTATATATATATATATATATATATATATATATATATATATATATATATATATATATATATGTGTGTGTGTGTGTGTGTGTTTTTCAGCTTTTCTGTCTAGCAAAATGACATTAACTAAAATAAATCTGCTCTTCCAAACTATAATTGTACATTTTATTGACTTAATAAAGCCCCAAATATGTAATATTGTAAAAACTGCAGTAATTATTTCAAAAGAGACGTGCTAAAATGGTTTGTCATTGTAAAAAAAGAATTAGTTGACTTTAAAAAGTAAGTACAATAAGCATAATTTAAAAAATTAAGTCAGCTGAACAATTGCAAGTTACAATGAGTTTACTTGCATTATTTTTGTAAAGACAACTTGTTGCTTTTAAGGCAATTTGTTTACTCGCTTTAAGTAACTAATTACTTTTTACAGTGTATGCTCATCTGATCCAGCTGGTTTACTATAGTCAATCATTCACAAAAGCCTATCAGTCTATTGGCCTATGTATTTATAAATACATGTATTTTATGACAGTCTCTTTACATAATAAATAAAAAATAGGCTAAGGAACAATATATTTTTTTAAAGAATTATAATAATACATACATATTCAGTTATACGCACACATAAATGCAAGTATCTCTCCAAGAAACAAGCGAGAAAGAAATTGTTCCATCATCATTCAGTGATTCAGCAATGTTTTTGTTTAAAATTAAGGGAAAAAAAGGATTGTGGCAAAGTATAAAGATTTAAAATGACAATTAAAATTTGTTCTTCCTTGAATTGTGATTCATTTGAAGTCTGCTGTTTTGTCCCAGTGCTCCAGCATCAACATATTATGGTTAATGTCACAAAAGTAAAATTATTAACAATCAATAAGTTGATCACACTTTTGTGTGTACAATTTTCACTGCTAATAAACTTTTAATGACTTTTGTCTCAATTAACTACTAATTTGCTGTGCATTAATAGTTATTAAGAGAGTAGTTGGGTTAATATTGGGAAGGGTTTAGAATAAGATCATTTATAAGTACCAACAAGCAGCCAATATCTTAATATTATTAAGGGGACAATGAGCCACTAGGTAATGGTGAGTAGTTGGTACTTAATCTAAAGTCTTACCAATGATTTAACTCCAAACATTAGCACTTCTAAAAGCAATATTCAGTAGATTTTATTTGGGGTGGGTACCGTCTGCATTCACACACCAGTGCTTTAAAAAAAGCTTCATATTCAGCACGTGTTCATTTTTTAGACATTAGTCCTTATATTGTTTACCATGCTGCTTTGAATATTCAGTCTGAAATCGCATGCATGTCTTCAAAACAGCATAAGCACTATTTCATTGGCTGTGAACAATGTTTGAGAGTCACTGCCTGATAATATGATTTCCCTATTTAGAATTAAGGAGAAAGTCTGAATGTAAAACCAACTTTACCTCAATACACAGTTGGGGATCATCTCTGGATTGTTAATTTTCACTACTAATACATTTTTAATGACTTTTATCTTAATAAACTACCAATTTGCTGTGTATTAATAGTTATTAAGAGAGTTGTTGGGTTAATTTTGGGTAGGGTTTAGAATAAGATCATTTACAAGTACCAACAAACAGCCATTCATTCATTTTCTAGTTGGCTTAGTCCCTTTATTAATCTGGGGTCGCCATAGCGGAATGAACCGCCAACTTATCCAACACGTTTTTACACAGCGGATGCCCTTCCAGGTGCAACCCATCCCTGGGAAACATCCACAAACACTCATTTACACACACTCATGCACTATGGACAATTTAGCCTACCCAGTTCACCTGTAGGGGAAACCAGAGCACCTGGAGGAAACCCACGCAAACGCAGGGAGAACATGCAAACTCCACACAGAAACGGCAACTGAGCCGAGGATTGAACCAGCGACCTTCTTGGTTCTGCTTCACCCAACAAAAACAGCCAATATCTTAATATTATTAAGGGGACAATGAGCCACTAGGTAATGGTGAGTAGTTGGTACTTAATCTAAAGTCTTACCAATGATTTAACACCAAACATTAGCGCTTCTAAAAGCAATATTCAGTAGATCTTATTTGGGGTGGGTACCGTCTGCATTCACACACCAGTGCTTTAAAAAGAAGTTGGCTTCATATTCAGCACGTGTTCATTTTTTAGACATTAGTCCTTATATTGTTTACCATGCTGCTTTAAATATTCAGTCTGAAATCGCATGCATGTCTTCAAAACAGCATAAGCACTATTTCATTGGCTGTGAACAATGTTTGAGAGTCACTGCCTGATAATATGATTTCCCTATTAAGAATTAAGGAGAAAGTCTGAATGTAAATCCAACTTTACCCCAATACACAGTTTAGGGCAGGGGTGTCAAACTCAATTCCTGGAGGGCCGAAGCCCTGCACAGTTTAGTTCCAACCCTGCTCCAACACACTTACCTGCAGGTTTCAAACAAGCCTGAAGGACTCAATTAGTTTGATCAGGTGTGTTTAATTAGGGTTGGAACTAAACCGTGCAGAGCTGCGGCCCTTTTGGAACTGAGTTTGACACCTGTGGTTTAGGGGATCAACTGTTGATATCCTTAACGGTATTGAAGGAACACATGGGCTTGAATTTGAATGCCAGTAATATGACTATCGCTATTTTTCTTAAGAGGGGAAGGACAGCCCTCCCATTGCCAATGCTGGCCGAGATGTCGTGGTACAGCCAAACGAGGATGTACTGCTGAATGGCAATGAGAGTTGGGACGACAAGGAGATCGTAAACTACGAGTGGAGCCTCATCCGTGGAAATAAATCCGTCCATATGGAGGTATAGTATTATATGTGAATATGCATATTAATAATACAAAGTATTATAGATGTTAATGTTGATGTGTGGCTTGTGTACATTTGTGAACATCAATATTATATATAAAGTTCCATGTGGGTATCAACATTCTTCAAAGTATTCTTTTGTGTTCCATAGCAAAATGAAAGTTTAGGGCTGAATGAATGATGTCGATAAATAGCTCAATGCATAAATGAATTCCAGCTAACGAAAATGTGAGTTAAACCATGTGTTCTATACTGATTTGGCTTAAAGACCCAAATCGAAGCTTAAAGCCAAACGCTTAATATTTTTCGTCATTTATGATTTATTAGTGCAAAACATTTGTTTTTTTATTGCATTATAGAAATAACACCCGCATCACAGTTATTTTCCAATAACTTCTTCACAGAAAACCAACTTTCGGGATCAGATAAGGGTGTCCAACCTGATTCCTGGGGTGTACGAGTTCAAACTGACCGTGACCGATTCAGCTGATCATTCCGATTCAGCTCAAGTCATTGTCTTGGTGCTCACTTCTGAGCAATCCGAGCGTGAGTATTATTTATTTGATGATGCTTTTTTTCAAACCACTCCCTTTATGACTTGCACTCATTTTTATGGAATGGATGAATGTTCTTCCTTTTGAGCTTTGTAAATGTTTAGGAATACCAAAGTACAAATGGCTAGCTGAACTCAGCTTGGAAATAAACGGAGAGCTTTGTGTTTTAAAACATCTAACACAAAGGGAAAATATGAAAACTGTTGACTGATCTTGTGATTTATCTGTAGATAAAATAATCTGCTACAAATCTTAAATTGAAGAAATTAGAAGCAGGCAGAGTTACTTTTTAGGCACATGCTATGCTAGGTTTGTCTGTGTTTTTATTTGGTGAGAGACCTTTACCGCTCCCTTCCGCAGTTAGGCAGAACCGGTTGGACATGTTGCAGGATTCGAGTCACAGTTGCACGGCTCAGACATATCTGCTCTGCGTAAACACACATAACACACCCCATCAAGGACTTAAATACAGTAAAGAGAAATTCAGACCTTTCTCAACATTCTTTCATCTCAAACTTAGGTTAATAAAATAATTAGAGGTTTAGAGAGGTGAAAAATGAAAGGAGAGCAAGAAGTGCAAAAATGTAAAACAGAGGGACAAAGTTATTTATAGTTGAAGGATCGCGAAACGCTAAAACACTTTTTTTTAAAAATGTTGACAGTCATAAACGTGTCCCACGCTGCTAAAAACACTATTAGGACACATATATTTCCCTAAAAAGTGAAAATCGGTTGTTTTTGTGTTATTTTAAGCAAATTAATTCTTCCTGTTTGAAAATACATTTTGAAGCTTCGTCAAAACGAAGAGATCCTTGTGTGAATTCCAGAGCTTAAGCCTGGTTTATACTTCTGCGTCAGGTGACCGGCGTAACCCACGGCGCATGCAACGCCCGTAGCTGTGCATTTATACTTCTGTCTCTGTTGGTCTGCATTAACACTTCTGAAACGCTAGTGGGCAGTGAGGTGTAAATGTTCCTCTGTGTCGAGTTTCTTCGCTGCTGTTTTGCGTTTCCTGAACACTTCCGGGATGTACAAGTGGCTCAAACTCGCTCATTTTGAGGCAGGAACCGGCGGACGTGCAACAACTTTAACTATGAGGTAAACACAAAACAAAACTTTCCATCCGGAGCTCCTTCACGGGACGCCACACTTGTAAACAATCGCTCCATCAGGCTCGCACCATTCACGCGGCTCTCGGTCCCGCCCAGACTCGTTTGCGCTACCAAGCCGACCAATCACAGAGCTTGCGCTACGCGTCGTTGCGACGTGTAGTTAAATTTTTTGAGAAGTGCATGTCAGCGACGCCGACGGCCACGGCCACGGCGAAGGGCTATGCGTCAGCGCTGTAGCATACGCCGGTGTTTGACTCAGAAGTATAAATCAGCCTTTAGACTGGCTGTCTGTACCGGTGGCCACAATGTGACGTCTTTGAGTTTTCATCATTAATTCAGGAGATGGACTTGGTTCGAACCAATCAGCGCACTCTATTATAAATAAGGCGCAGCTTCATCAATATGCATGATAACTTCAAAGAAGTTAGTGTTATTAATTGCAATAAATGTTAGTAATTGCAATACAATAAGGTTGGTTTAGCAACTGCTGCGTTATCACAAAATTGCTTTTTACTTTCTTTCTAATACCCCTGTTTATATGATGCATCCATGCTTGTTTCGTGACCATAAAACCTGTGATTCACTGTGGTTTTTTAATTATATTCATCTACTCTGAAGTTCTGCAAACAAGATAAGCATCTCTGACCACTTTCACAAACATTCGTACACATTTTTTTTACATGGGGTGAATATATATATATATATATATAAATAATTTATATTTATATTTTTTACATTGTAAAAAATATTGTTTAGACAAACAAAAAAATTAACGCAACAGTTCGCATTAATTTATAGAAGTTACGACAACATCTAACAAAATAAAGTGCGGACAACATTATTATGTTATATTGTTAATATTTTCCTCTTCAATTAGAGGCATTTTTAAATAGCAAAAAGTAGTTTACGCTTTCGGCTCACAGCAAGAAGGTCGCTGGTTCGAGCCTTGGCTGGGTGAGTTGGCGTGTCAATGTGGAGTTTGAATATTCTCCCTGCGTGGGTTTAACCCCTCAGTCCAAAGACATGCGGTACAGGTGAATTGGGTAGGCTAAATTGTCCGTAGTGTATGAGTGTGAATGAGTGTGTGTGTGTGTTTCCTAGAGATGGAAGGGAATCTGCTGCATTAAAAACGTGCTGGATAAGTTGGCGGTTCATTCCGCTGTGGCGGCCCTGGATTAATAAAGAAAAAAAAAATATTAATTAATAATAGAAGATTTTGCAGCATCTGAAATACACACGTTTGTTTATGCTTAAGGAACAAACAATAAAGTAATAGTAATGAAGGCCAAAAGTAGCAAAAATATTAAGATCAAGTGAAGTCATGTGGTACCTTTTATATTTTTGGTGACCTTTTATTCATAAACCAAAGTAATATTTAAGGGGAAAGAAAACATCTCTGCCAGTGAAGAAGAGAGATTTTGAACTGAACAGAGCTAGTCACGTTAAAACAGAAAGACTGTTAGGAAACAGGTTAGATTGTGAAATTTAAAATGTACAGACATTTGAAGAAAGAATGAATTCCAGTGCTGAAAGTTCTCCAGAAAACCAGTAATGAGGCGCAGATGCTTTCTTACAGATTTGGAAATCAAAAAGTTGGGAAAGTAGGAAATGCTAAACTCGGATAAAGAACCCCTTTTGGGAAAAAAAAGGATTCTTCAGCATAAAATGAATCTGAATAGAACTATTATTATGAGCAAATGCCCTGTAAAGAAGCATGTTTTTTTAGAGAGCATGCCATGTTCACTTGATAGTTTGGAAGCACATGGAATTTAGAAAGCAGTTACTTTCTGATTTTTAGTTTTTTAACTCGATAAAACAAGTGGAAAGTTTATTTTAGATGAGCACTAAAGGGAAGGTTATAGCCATATCTTGAAACCTACATATATTTTGGAGTTGTTACATGTGGCTTCAGCATATATCAAAAGTCTGATCAACATTTGGTCACTTTAGAATTATAATTTTCTGTCTGAGATTTTTGTCAATTGAGTTACTGATTTATTCTTATTAAATGACAACTTATTTACATTATGGGATGTTTTTTTTATAAGTTGTTTACATTTTAAGGCATTTATTTAAAAAACAAAAGTTACACATGTAGGGGCTCTATTTTGACGGTCTATGCGCAAAACGGAAAGGGCAGGGCGCAAACGCTTTTAGGGCGTGTGAGAATCCATATTTGCTAATATAAGGACGGGAAATCTGCTTTGCGCCGTGGCGCATGGTCTAAAAGGGTTGAGTTTATTTTTCTTAATGAGCTATAGGTGTGTTTTGAGAATAAACCAATCAGAGTCTCATCTCCCATTCCCTTTAAGAGCCAGCTGCGTCGCGCCAAGAGCGCATTCACTATTTACAGGACGCAAAGTAAGTGGAAGTGGAAAAACTGAGCATTTCACTAGCAAACAGTTCACAGTTTATTAACAGAAAACAGTTAAACAGAGCATCTACTGCGTGAGAATGAGAGATAATGGAACTACTTTTCCTCTCGTGGATAGGGAAACCTTTACGCACAGACATCAATTAGTCTATAAATAATTAATTTTGTTTGTTAAGCGCAAAGATTTGTTTCAAAACAATTTCTAAATTCAATTCTAATTTCCAGCAAACTAATAAATGAACAATAATAACAAAATGTGTTCAAAAACCTGAGTTATATCCTAAAACACATGCTGTGCCCCATATGGTCTAAAACCTCACAGGTGGGCAAATCTAAGCTTGTTTTTAATAAAACAAATATAAATATGGATATAATAAATAATTCTGCTAATAATAATAACATAATACAAAAGCAAATTGTTATGAATGAACTGAAAAAGCCTCCCGAGATGAAGAAGGCATAAAAGCAGTGATTTTTCATATTTATGTAGGCTAGAAAATAATATGTTTTGTAATATTTTAATCCTTTATATTTATATCCTATATCTATTCTTATTATATCCTATATATATCCCTAATATTTTAATATGTAAAGATAATTGCCTATTGCTCTACATCTTGTGTGTATTAAGCAGTGTGTAAGCGAGGCGCAACTCTGCGCTGGAGTTTAGACCGGGTTTTTTTTGGACTAATGAAAAATCTATTATAGTTTCTCAAAATAGCAACGCGCCTGCAGCGCACCTTCCTTTTTAGAGCAGAACGCCTATCGGCGCACATATGAGCACAAATGCATTTGCTATTTAAAGAGCGTGGCGCAACGCCTCAAAACCACTGATGCGCCAAGCTGAAACTAGCAAACAAGTATTGCGCCTTGCGCCACACTGCGCCGGGTGTATGATAGGGCCCTTACTGTTTGCTATATGAAATAAAAAACTTTGAAGCTCAATATCTCAAAATTGTACAGAATGCAGAGAGAACCTTAAAACTCCAAGGTGACGATTTGATGACAGCTAGAGAAGCCTCTCAGTCAATTCTTGTCTGTTCTTGTATATCTCTCTATACTGTTCCGTTTCTATTTAAAAGTCATCAGACAGTGTTGAATTATGTGTATGAGGGGAGTTTATTTGTGCAGTTAACACCTTTTTATTTCAATCTAAGACCTGTGTCTCATCAGAATTGATTAAACATATGAAATAATTGATTTGTCTCACCAGGTCACTGTTTAACCCCTAAAAAGACAGGACCATGCCGAGCTTCTTTCATTCGTTGGAATTACAACGCTGCATCCAGACGGTGTGAGCAGTTCATCTTTGGAGGATGTATGGAGAACAGCAACAACTATCTCTCTGAAACAGAATGTCAGAATGCCTGTGAAAACACAACAGGTAATTCAAGTATCACTGTACTGTTCCTGTAGTGTGCGGTGTGTTTAAAGAAGTACCGCTAAAGTCACATGCGGCAGTACATGCCAAGGTTTAAAACTGATAGATTTCAGTGCGGAGAGTTGGCAGTACTGACTGTTATAAGTACTATAGGTTGTCGGGGGGTCAATGATGCTACCATTCAGCACAACTCCATCAATATCTCCTTTCTGCCTGATCTTCTTTCTATGAAGGAATTCTGTAGAAGCACGGGCCAGGCACGTCTCCTCATTGATTAGTAATGCAATATCTTATTGCACAACAATTATCTAAAAATTTTTAGGCTAAAAATGAGAAATGACTCAGGCAGGCAGTGTGAGGTAGTAATGTTTTCACCTCCAGGGGAACATCTCTGCACTGACTCAAATCACTGATTAATAAAGTCATCTGAAATGGCAGGACTCCCAGAGTTCATCAAGAGTCTTTGAATTCATCTTCAACGCCTCCTCCTTCATCTTACCCCAGACATGCTCAATAATGTTGACATCTGGTGACTGGGCTGGTCAATCCTTGAGCAACTAAACCTTCTTTGCTTTCATTACACCACCTAAACCGCTGATACAAGGCAGGATGGGTCCATGCTTTCATATTGTTTCATATATGCTTTCATCAAATTCTGACCCTACCATCCGAATGTGTCAGCAGAAATGGAGACTCATCAGAGCAGGCAACGTTTCTCCAATCTTCTATTGCCCAGTTTTGGTGAGCCTGTGTGAATTTTAGCCTCAGTTTCCTGTTCTTAGCTGACAAGAGCGGCACCCGGTGTGGTCTTCTGCTGCTGTAGCCCATCCGCCTCAAGGTTGGACGTGTTGTGTGTTCAGAGATGCTCTTCTGCAGACCTCAGTTGTAACGAGTGCTTATTTGAGTTACTGTTGCCTTTAAATCAGCTGGAACCAGTCTGGCCATTCTCCTCTGGCATCAACAAGGCATTTGTGCCCACAAAACTGCCGCTCACTGGATATTTTGTCTTTACCGTTTTGTAGTAAAAATACTATAAGGAGTGCATTCACGCTGAAATTCTGAAACGAATAAGTGCACTTTAAATACGCAGATGATACACTTATTCAATCACAATGCATCAAGTTAATTGGCAGATTAGAAATTTGCGTTAACAAGCAGTTTGACCAGTGAGTGTATTGCATATAACTGCAGGTTAACTATGTTTATAACTGTTAAAAGCTAGTAGTTACTCACTTAAAGGTATTAGTAACTAACCTCAACTAATAACCTGGTAATAACCTTAACTGGTCCCACTTTATATTGTGGCCTTAACTAATATGTACTTACACAGGAATTAATAGTTTGTTACAATGTGCTTATTGTGTAAATACATGTATTTATTGTGTACTTATGCTTGATTAAATACGTCTATGTAATTACATCTGTAATTAACTTTTGTAATTACATTTGTAAATACACTGTTGACCATCGCTTACACCTTAACCCACCCTTAAACCTACCCATACCACCAAACCTGTCCATAACCCAACCTCTATTCCAACTCACAAGCACCACAAGTGTTCTCAAATACATTATGAACACAGTAAGTACATTGTATTTATTTTTTGACGTAAGTACATAGTAGTTAAGGACACTTAATATAAAGTGGGACCCCTTTTCTGATTTAGATTGCAATGCTATAATGCACTTTTTTAAAGCTGCTTTGAAACAATAGTTATTGTGAAAAGCGCTATACAAATAAACCTGAATTGAATTTGCATATTTAAGAGGATAAGGAGGAGAGTTGAATTGGCCAAACGATACCCACACAATGAAAGAATCAGCTACTAAACTATGCAATAAGAATAGAATAGAGCCGTCAAATGGAGATTCAGGTCACAAAAACAAGCTAGGCCTATTTCACTATCAGTGTCACAATCACATTCCTTGACAGAGTTCAAAGGAAATCCTCCGGCTTCAGTTGCAGAAGGTATGGCATAACTTAGTGTTGAAGTTCTCAGGAAATAGATTGACACTGTTCCAGAGATATGTGCAAAAGGTGGCTATGAACATTAACCTTAAAAGTGGATACAAACAGTACGACTCGCTTTATTTGATAGTTGTTGTGTTGAGAGCAACCATATGCACATTTCATCAAAATTATGAAATGAATGATGTTGTGCAGACAAAACGTCATCACGCGTGTAAGGCCTTCTCATATTTTACCTTTAAAAAAAATTTTTGTTTATCATCATCATTTTCTTTTCGGCTTAGTCCCTTTATTAATCCGGGGTCGCCACAGCGGAATGAACCGGCAACTTATCCAGCATGTTTTTACACAGGGGATGCCCTTCCAGCCGCAACCCATCTCTTGGAAACATCCACACACACACACACACACACACACACACACACACACACACACACTACAAACAATGTCTTTGGACTGGGGGGAAAACCAGAGCACCTGGAGGAAGCCCACGCGAACACAGGGAGAACATGCAAAAACATGCAAACTCTACACAGAAACGCCAACTGACCCAGCTGAGGCTCGAACCAGCAACCTTCTTGCTGTGAGGCGGCAGCACTACCTACTGCGCCACTGCGTCGCCGTGTTATTAATTATTATTTAGCATTTTATTTAGTTATTATTGGTTGTTTTAATGTACTGTATGTTCTCCCCGTGTTCACGTGGTCCGGTATCCCTCACAGTCCAAGCACATGCGTTATTGGCTGTTGTGCGTGCGTGCGTGCGTGTGTGCGTGTGCGTGGGAATGAGACCGTATGTGTCTTTCCCAGCACTGGGTAGAGGCTGGATGAGCACCCACCGCATAAACCATATGATGAGTAATTGGCGGTTCATTCCATGGTGGCGACCTCTGATAAATCATGGATTAAACCGAGTGAGTGAGTGGGTTATCGTAATGTGGATTTGCTCTGTCTGTACTGCCTGTGTTTGTTTATGTGTGTAAACATGCTTTGCAATGAAGCTTATTCTGATTTTAAAACAGAAGCCTTTTTAAATGTTCAGATAAGAATCAGTCGTATTGTTGAAAACTACTGATTTATGTTGATGTGATCATTAATACAGGTCTATGAGTGTTTCTTTGAGTACTTCAAGTCTTTGATAAAATCCACTGTATTGTGAAGTAATGCTTTTCTTTCTCCTCCATATGTTGTCTGTCCTCAGTCAGAGCTGGTGGAGTAACGAGAAAGGTGCCTGTGGAAGGTAACTGCCTCTGAAACCCTCTCTGACGAATTCAGCTGTTGTTGTGATATTTGGTACTCAACAGTGGCGTTATGTTTGTGTGGTACAGATTGTTCTTCACCGTGTGGAGTAGACTCGTTCAAATGCTCAAGCGGATGCTGTGTGAAGAAAGAGTTTGAGTGTGATGGACATCAGGAATGCAGCGATGGCTCCGATGAAAAGAACTGCCAGCAATGTAAAGCGTTACACAACATAATCTCACACACACACACAAACCAATGGATATACTCAAAAGTACTCAATTTGCTTTCCTTATTTTCATAGTGAACGAAAGCCTGACCCGACTTCTTAAAATTGAGGTGAATAAAAAAGGTGAGTTTCGCACAATGTGGAGAAATTACACAGCAGCAGCCTCATTTACTACATTATGTAATGATTCATTTACATTTAGTCATTTAGCAGACGCTTTTATCCAAAGCGACTTACAAATGAGGACAAGGAAGCAATTTACACAACTATAAGAGCAACAATGAATAAGTGCTGTAGGCAGGTTTCAGGTGTGTAAAGTGTAAGAAGCAAAACATTAGTCATTTATTTGTTTATATATTTTTTGTAGTACAGTTAGCGGTGGAGCCAGAGAGGCAATTGCAGATTAGGAAGGGAAGTGGAGAGTAAATAGTTGAGTTTTTAGTCGTTTCTTGAAGACAGCGAGTGACTCTGCTGTTCTGATGCAGTTAGGGAGTTCATTCCACCAATAATAACAGATGAATGGGGCAATCCAGATGGATGGGGCAACTATTACTGCATCCAAAATGGGGAAAAGCCTCGGAGTAACGATTGATGACCAACTAAACTTCTTTGAGCACATTTCTAGATCGATCTTGCAGATTTGCACTCTATAACATCAGAAAGGTCCGACCCTTCTTATCTGAACATGCAGCTCAACGCCTTGTTCAAGCTTTTGTTCTCTCCAGACTGGACTATTGCAACTCTCTACTAGCCGGGCTTCCAGCTAACTCTATCAAACCTCTTCAGCTGCTTCAGAACGCAGCAGTACGAGTGGTCTTTAATGAACCTAAAAGAGCACATGTCACTCCACTGCTCATCCGTTTGCACTGGCTGCCAGTTTTCCGCTCGCATCAAATTCAAAGCTCTGATGTTTGCTTACAAAGCGACTTCTGGCTTTGCTCCTTCTTATCTGCTCTCACTTCTGCAGATGTATGTGCCCTCCAGAAACTTGCGTTCTGTGAATGAACGTCGCCTCGTGGTTCCATCCCAAAGAGGGAAGAAATCACTTTCCCGAACTCTCACGTTCAATCTGCCCAGTTGGTGGAATGAACTCCCTAACTGCATCAGAATGGCAGTCACTCGCTGTCTTCAAGAAACGACTAAAAACTCAACTATTTACTCTCCACTTCCCTTCCTAATCTGCAATTGCCTCTCTGGCTCCACCGCTAACTGTACTACAAAAAAATAAATAAATAAAAATACTAATGTTTTGCTTCTTACACTTTACACACCTGAAACTTGCCTATAGCCCTTATTCATTGTTGCTCTTATAGTTGTGTAAATTGCTTCCTTGTCCTCATTGTAAGTCTCTTTTGATAAAAGCGTCTGCTAAATGACTAAATGTAAATGTGTTTTTTTTTACCTTTTATCAAAGTCTTGGACATGTGAAACAACCTTGCCTTTGCATTGTTTTTGATTGAGTTTCATTATTTTCTCTCTAATTTACTGTCGATGCCACCCACAGTTTGGGCTAGCAGACTGTGCAAATATGCATTTATTAGTGTATTTATCTTGTTTAATCTCTTCTTCCTAAATGATCTAGCCCATTGCACAGACCCACCTGCCACAGGCCCATGCCGAGCTCATTTTCATCACTGGTACTATGACCCTCTTAGCAAAAAGTGTCATCCCTTCACCTATGGGGGCTGTGATGGAAATAGGAACAACTTTGAGACGGCAGACAAATGCATGAAGAACTGCTCTGGTGTCACAGGTATGATCGCTATACTGAAGCAGACGTGTTATTAGTATGATGGTTGAAGTTTACATGTGATGTGCATTTCTGATGTCTGTCCTTTTAGACAAGGATGTGTTTGCCAGAGGATTACTCGTGAGGGGTGAAGAACTAGGAGAAAGCCAGTCAGGTAAGGACAGAAATAATGTCATCTTCATATTCACAATATCCGACGGCACTTTAATATGTTGTCGTGGAATACAGCGATCAAAGATGACATCATCTGTTACGGGCTCTGTGCACGGCAAGTGTTTTTCAACCAGCAATAATCTTAAATGTTTATACGACTGTTTTCAATTAGTTAAGGTTACTTTTACAGCACCAATAATATACTTTAAATATAATAAGATCAGTTAAATAGACTTAAGCATTCATTTATTGTTTACATGTTTAAATGCAGACGATGCATTTATAATAGCATGACAGTTCGCTGAATGTGCTTGAGCACGCTTATTGTTAAAATTAAGTCCCAGTGCATATACCTCGTTTGTTCATTCGTTCTTTCAACTTTGACATCCTAATTACACTGGATTTGCATATGCATTTAAGTGTTAAAGCTAAAAAACAAACACAACACGTTGATTAAAATTATAATACATCAAAAAATGTATGCATATAAACAGCATTATAATAATAATAAAGTCTGCTAAAAATAAAACCATAAATAAAGTAAAAGAAATTGCTGAAAATCTTACTTTAAGTGAATGCAGCTCTTTACAACCACAGCACTTCACTAGTCTCTCACACTGCTCTGTTGTGGTCTTAGTTTGCTTAGGAGATTTTCAGTTCAGTTTAAATCGGGACTTTGGGCAGGCCATTTCATTTTTTCAGTGTTTCAACTTCATGGAACTGAAAATAGTCATTCTTTATTTGGCCACCAGAATAATTTGCTATCGGAGGGTTTTCATCAATTTTGAATCACTCAGCGTCTTGCCAAGTTAGTGAAAATTAGGCTGCCAGATAAATCGTGTCGTCCAGATTAAGTGGGTAAAAAGGAATTTACCACTAGGTGCCAGATTAACACCAATAACTGGGAGGCATCTTCAAGTTCTTGTTTTTGATCTGTTTTTCATATATCTCTTTTAATTTGTGTTTCAGAATACATAGTATAACTTTTTTTGCTTAATCTTATTAGGGTAACTTAAACGGGATTAAGCCGTGACCGCAAAATGTTGGAAATCGTATGTTGCTCTTTTATTTTGATCTCCACTTTCCTGTATGTCAGACATTAAAGGAAAACGTAAACACATTTTAAAATAACTTTTTCCTGTAGTAAACATTTAAAAAGGAAAAAAAAAATGTCCCTGAGAAGTGAATAAGGCCGGATTTACACTGCACTTTTCAAGTGACTCGATTCCGATTATTTTCTCTCACGTGGCACAGATCGGATATGAGCCATGTAGGTATAAGCAGGAACAAATCACATGGATTCCGATCTACTCAAATCAGATTCAGGCCTTGTTCGTGTGTGGAAATTTATCCAATATAAATCATATCTGCGTTCTCGTGTCTGCAGTGTAAGCAGGTAGATCGGATTTTCACTTGCCAATGCGAGTCGCGCGCCATGAAAACCGTAGTGAATAAGTCAAACCTGACATTTTCATTTCAGAACAGACTTCATCAGAGTCCCAAACCTTAAATCTCATACACGAGGACTTAAACAGCTTTCATATTGCCATATAGCACAGGTATTTAAGCATGTTAATGAGGGCGAGAGAGCGCAATGTCCACCACGTAACCAATATAAACTAATTTAAAACTAGTGCAGCTACGTCACGTGCGTAAATCACACCATGGACATTACATTAAGATGCCTTAAAGGTTTAAAAAAGCCAATATATCAAAAGAAGATGGACAAATGAGAAGCTTTCTGTCATAAACTATAGTAGAACAGCTCGTCAAGAGCTGGAACAGATTACATACAGGAATAGAGAAAAGAGCACTCTTTAATTATCAGCTGTTAGTCAGCGCCCGCTCTTTTTTTTTTTTTTTCCTGGTCATTGCGCCTTTGCCTTGTGCTGTGTAAATGCAGACGATCAGATATGAGTCACTTTTAAAAGATGATGTAAGCTGGTCATCAAAAAAATCGGATACGGTCACAAAATCAGAATTGACCATCAAGACCTGCAGTGTAAATGCAGCCCAAAACATCCCCCCCATTAATACATATTTATATAAATAAATACGTCACGCCAAAATGTAAATTTAGGGTGCTTTCACACCTGTACATTGATTATTTTGTTCCGAAACTGGGATTAAAACTGTTACAATGTTTATTTTTTGTTCTTTGTGCGGTTCACATTCACACTGCAAAGTTTCTAAACGGACCAAAAGAGTTTACACAAGTCACGTGCGAGTAAACTCTCCTCACATTGGTCAGTTTTATTTTAGCTCTCATGCATCCTTATTTTAATTCATGACAATGAACAATAAAAAATAATATACCCACAGACATCGTCATTAAATATAAATCAGAGGTAAGACTTTCTCAAACATAGCCGTTGGCTAAAATTATGCATTATAGCAGGGGTCACCAATCCTGGTCCTGGAGGGCCGGTGTCCCTGCTGGGTTTAGCTCCAACTTACCTCAGCACACCTGCCTGTATGTTTTAAGTATACCTAGTAAGACCTTGATTAGCTTGTTCCGGTGTGTTTGATTAGGGTTGGAGCTAAAATCTGCAGGACACCGGCCCTCCAGGAACAAGAGTGGTGATCCCTGCATTATAGGCTCTATAACAGATAAACCAAGACTGCAGTTCGGTCAATTGGATATACAGCTCTCGTTAATACCTAACATGCTTTCATGTATTTGACATGAAACGCACATTTACCGGTAGGAATGATGACATCCCACCCTACTCATAATTCTCTCTTCATAGAGCCGTATACGTCTCTTACATATCTATAATACACTGTGATATAGCAGGTTGGTTAGTTCGTTGGATCGAATCGCTTCATCACTACAATCAATCTGCTCCAGAGTTCGTTTCAATCAAGCAGAGACCACAACATTCAGGAGATCTCGGACTGATTGTTTTGGTGCGGATCCGATCGTGATTGCTGTATTCACATAACAAAAGTCTAGATGTGAAAGCACACTTAATCTAAAAAGTACTGAATTTTTATTACCTAATTCTGCATATGAACTAATCCAATAGCTGGTTATTTTTCAAATTCAATTAATAGGACCAAATTTAGTCCATATTTTACCAAGTTTAGGTTTAAATAACCCAGCATTTCTTAGTGTGCTTATTCTCAGGCCATCCAGATTACTTATTTTGTTGTTGAATAATTAGTTTGAGATCAAACATAGGTCCGATTCTGTATCATACAATGTTGTGAAATGTAATACCTGTGGCTCTTGGCAGTAAAAGTATAATATTGTAGTAAATAATGTTCGGTTACCTGCACAGACCAAGTAGTGTGCACCCCATCCCCCCCACCCCCCCCACCCCCCAAAAAAAACCTTTAATATTACAAGTATTTATGATTAACTGATTAGTTTAGTTAACTATATAAACCAGAACAACATTGAATTTACTCTCTCGCCCCTACAGACACTACATTAGAAATATCTTGCATAAGCAATATTTTATTTATTTATTCATTTCGGAATTTGATGCAAAGATGACATAATGCAAGGTATAGCTTTATAAATGTACAAATGTTTAAAAAAATTGCATATTTAACTAAATCATAAATAACCATTAAACGCGTCATCACCGTCTTGTGAAAGGGTCCATTGTACTTCTTTTATAGTGTGTGTTTCCCTCTTTATCCCGCACAGCTTCTGTTGCTCTGGCTGTGGTTTTAGCTGTGGCCATCTTGGCGGTTCTGGCTGTTTTGGGCTACTTTTACCTCAAAAACAGGAGAAAACATCAGCATCAGCGTGTGGCCACCAGCAATCCTCCAGTGGGAGGCAGTGAAGATGACCAACAGATGGTCTACAGCAGCACCACTGCCAAAGCATGACTCCATACTCTTTGAAATATGTTGTGCCATACGGTGTTTGACCAGTGTAGAATGGGTCATGTTAATAATTTCCATATAAGTTGATAACCTTAACGTTAAACTATATAGCATATTCGCCCACTGAACCACATTGTTTATCTCAGGTCAAGGTGTTTTATTTGGATATTTACGATTAGTGTTGTTGTTACATTGATCAGACCCAATAATGCTTTTTAGTTTATTTTATTATATTTTTTGTGAAATGGAATAAGAAAGTTGATGAGTCTTCAAAGACATTCTTCTAACATGAGCATTTTACCTTCTAGAATTTGCCAAACAAAAACATTGTAATTGTTGATTTGTTCATTTGTTTCTAGCAAGTCTTCAAGTAACAAGTTCTTAACTCTGGGGAATTTCCTATAACATAATAGTTCTGTTTTAATTGACAAATATTTTATGGAGTTACGATTTATTGTTTATACTGTATGTGGAAAGCCATGAGTTCTTGTTTACGTTTACAACGTGTACTCTGCCAAAACAATTGTGTCATATTTATTGTAGATAGATGTGTGTGTGTTTTAATTGTATTTCACATTACTTTTTTAAAAACCTTCATTTATGATTTTAACCATGTAAGTGCCTTTTGGTTTATGGGGGCGGTTGTTTATCTGGAGCTGTTATTTTTCCCAAATAAAATAAGTTCAAATGTTGTATTTGTGTTCATATTTAAATTAAAATATTTGTGACCATTTCATTTTGAAGGTTATTGGCAGGTAAACTCATAATAATAATAATAGTTTAAAAATGAATGCGGCTAATATACATTCACATAATACCACTAGGCTCTCACACTGCTCTATCGCAATCTTCTTTTGCTAAGAAGATTTTCAGGTCAGTTTAAATCAGGACTTTGGGCAGGCCATTTCACTTCTTAACTGGGCCACATTTGCTGTGTCTTCTCTGGGCCACTAATAGCTCACAGCCACATTAGCCAGAGTGGAAGCTTTTCACTCATCATAGCACACGTGCTGCTGATGATGTGACAATAAAAGTGATTTGATTCGATTTGAGCTAACTGTGCCGAATATTTGCCTAAAGTGGACCACATATGTCTTAAGATAACTGGGCCACATTTTCCATATCTTCTCTGGCCCACTATAGGCTAACGGCTGCATTAGCCAAAGTTTACTGTGCCGAATATTTGCCAAAAGTGGCCCACATATGTTTTAAAATAACTGGGCCACATTTGCTATATTTTCTTTGGGCCACATTAGGCTCACAGCCGCATTAGCCAGAGCTAACTGTGCCAAATATTTGCCAAAAGTGGCCCACATATGTCTTTAGATAACTGGGCCACATTTGCATCTACACATGTGAGCAACTTTAGGTTTAGATCCAGATTACCCTTAAATGACTATGCCATATTTTTACCAACTGTGGCCCACATTTGTCCTCCATCATTTGGGCCAAATTGATTATTTTCCACATGGGCCACATTAGGCTCACATGCAGATTACATTTTGCCATAAGTGCCAAATCTTTGTTTTAAATGGCCCATATATGAATTTAAATCTTTGGGTCCCCAAAAGTGGGCCACTTCAGTCTCACATTCATTTTGTCAGGGCAGAAAGAAGACCACCAGTGCTGCATAACTGCCTAAAGTGGCCCACATTCATGTGCTATAGGAAGTTGCGAAAAGAAAGATCAAGATTGCATGATGCAATCCAAATGCATCAATAAACAGGAAAAAATAAAAACATGAATCCCAAAATATGGAAAACTGGAAAAATATATTGGATATTTTTATTGCTGTTTAATTTCTAATTATGTTGAATTAAATGATCAACACAACAGATTTATTTAGACCCAAGTCAAACACACACACAATGTTTCCTCAGAATGTTGTCAACTTCTAGCAATTCACGACTTGTTCTATCTTGTCTGAAATGCAACAGCAAAACACCCCAGCCATTGTAATATTCCTTTGCTGCATGTGTCATTGAGCTCTCTTTCGGCGAACATGTATTGCACGATAAAAACTAAATGTTGACCCTCATCTTCATTTATTAGATGACGTGATATAAAAGCCTGGTTTAAAAAGTGTTTTTTTAATAGATGACGTTCTTTTTCATTATGCTGCAGTTCAATTTTTTATTTTATTAATGTTTGATTGCTAATCTTTCACATTCCAGTGAGCTAACGTTTCTGAAATAGCCATTACATTAGCACTCTTATTGATCCCTTGCAATGAAACAAAGTGTTTTGAGTTTGAAATACAGTATCAACATGTTTCCATTAACATTGTGGGCTATTTGAGTTGTTTGTCATAAGTCGTGTACAGTGTTGAGGCTAATGCATTACAAAGAACGCAAGTTATGAAATAATATAGCGAATAAAGTATTGCAGTACTTTTAAACTAGAAAAGTAAAGTTCATAGACAAACTGTATGGTGGCTTGAGAATGCCTAGCCTGAAAGTTTGAACTAAGAAGTTTGAAACAGTTGGCATAGACAGATAACTACATACATGTTAGCATGTTTCATGCTAGGCAGTTGATGGGGTGTTCTGAGTGGTTAATAAGGTGTTGTCTTGTGGTTGCTAGGCGGTTATCTAGGTTTTTTTGACTGGTTGTAAAAGCATCGCTGGACGGTTGCTAAGGTGTTCTGAGTGGTTGCTAGGCAGTTGCTAAGGCATTGCTAGGTGGTTGTTAAGAGTGTTCCAGGTAGTTGTTAAGGTGTTGCCATGTGGTTGCTAGGGTATTCTAGGCGGTTACTATGTGATTACTAGGGTTACTTAGGCGTTGCTAGGGTGTTTTATGTGGTTGCTAAGATGTTCTGAGTGGTTGCATAGGTGTTGCTAGGCAGTTGCTAAGGTGTTCTAGGTGGTTGGATTGGTATATTGTTAATATGGATTGGTATGTTGTTAGTATGTCCAATGTAAAGTCAATGGCCATTTTTTTTTACAATGTAAGTCTATGGGACAGTTGCTGTAAGTGGTTGCTAGGGTGTGGCTATTTAAATTAAAGGTCATCAGTGATTGGCAGATTGGTAGTCTGAGTTAAATGAGCTCAAACTTAAGTCTGTATGACAGTCTGGCGGAAAGTTGTTTGAGGTCACAAAGTTTGGTCCAATGTTAAGTCAATGGGACTTTTCCGAATTTTCCAGGTCAGTTTTCGGAAAACTGTTAGTGGGATCAGTTGGAAATGATATAGCAACTTAATTCAGTATAGTTTGGAGGTTTGGAGTTAGTTTGGTGGTTGTAGTATGAACAATCTAGGAGGAGATGCGTTCTTAAAATAGTCAAATAGCAAAAAGAAGAAGAAGTTTATGTAGTATAACAGTATGTTGGCTTTTACAAGCCACCATAAAAATAATACTATTTGATCTACTGTTTTGAAAATGTAATGTGAGTTACTTTTTAGTTTACTTAATAAGCTTTTAAAAAATAAATAGCTGAATTAAAATTAAAGTCACAATGAATCATGCAGTCAATGAGAGAATTATTTTGAACACATTGAAGTATAGGAAAAAGGCGATTGTCTCAATGCACAGTGATTTTTCAGTGATGAAATGTGATGTTTTTTAAAGGTAAATCTAGGTGTTCAGTAGATTTTAGTGTGTGTTGTTAATTGCAGAACTCCTCTATCAAAAATAAAATAAAATAAAAAGATCTGAGTTACTTTTTATTGCCTGGCTGAGGCTTGATCTCTTTCAGAAGTAGCATAACACATTACTTACCATAAAAAGTAACAAAGTAACGCAACTAGTTACTTTTTTATGGAGTAACTCAATAGTGCATTACTTTCAAAAGTAACTTTCCCTAGCACTGCTCATGTAAATATTGCAAACGCGTTTTTTTACGTTTATTCGGGTATGTATGTATTGTTTTCTCTCATTTTATATACTTATTTAGTTGTTTTAGTGATACGTTCTTATTTTGGTGAATTGAACTAGCATGTGGTTTTATGGCATTTGTGTATATTTACATGTATTCATATTGTTTACAGTATACTAATTTTCAGCACATGCTCAATACCAGCCCTGGAAATCAATATACTTCATTGTGTGGAATCTAGCAATTTTTACACATACAATCTGTGTCATTATCAAAATGAACATTCCAACAAAACACGTCTTGACGTGTCACAAACATGTTTGTCAACCATTGCGGCCAATCCCATCAGGACAGCCATAAAAGTGTTTACAACACCACCACCTTTAACCAGAACCAGATAAACAGACCAGACTTTTATGAAAAGAAGCGACATCTTGCTGTTTTTTTTCAATATTTTTTGTTGTTGTTGCTTTATTAGATTCATCTTTAGTCAGAGTTACAGAACAATAATCAATATGCAACAAATAAGAAGATTGTTTTATTTGTTTTATTCAGGTTTTGTTATTCAATGATGTTCATTTATTTGCTCTATTAAATGAAATGTTTGAAAAACCTTTACAAACATGTATTATATCAAATTATTACATGTCTCAACACCTTTTTGTTAATGTGATGTGGGGGAAAACATAACACCAGTGGCGATAAATCACCATTAAGAAACACAATGATGGGATGAAGTGGTGTTGGCCATAAGAAAAGTAACAGCAGTGACAAAACACCAATGACAGTTTTCATGAAAGATGCATTTTACATGCTAACCACATGCTGACAAAATGGTGATTATTATGTTTTTTTTTTCTTTTACATTCATTAATTTTCTTTTCGACATTGTCCCATTTTTATTTGGGGTCGCCACAGTGGAATGAACTGCCTTTACAATTCCTTTATAGCAAAGGAGGTCACACCAGTGACGCCATCTAAAAGCTTCATATGAAATCATAAACATGAGAAAAATTTCACAAATTTATAATAATTGAAAAATGACAGTGGGGTTACAATGGGCTTTTCTTCAAAGATCTTTATGAAATAGAAAGAAGAAAGTCAGGTTACATTTGCAATCATAATTTTTAAATCATAAATATTTAAATTAAATATTTCCCTAATGATGTTTGACAGAGCAAGGACATTTTCACAGTATTTCCTATAATATTTTTTTCTTCTGGAGAAAGGCTTATTTGTTTTATTTCGGCTAGAATAGTTTTTATTTTTTATTTTTTTTATTTTTTTTATTTTTTTAAAGCCATTTTAAGGTCAAAATTATTAGCCCCTTTAAGCTATATTTTTTTCAATAGTCTACAGAACAAACAATCGCTATACAATAACTTGCCTAATTACACTAACCTGCCTAGTTAACCTAATTAACCCAGTTAAGCCTTTAAATGTCTCTGTAAGCTGCAAAGATAAAATAAATCAGTTATAAGAGAGGAGTTATTAAAACTATAAGGTTTAGAAATGTGTTGAATAAATCTGCTCTCCGTTAATCAAAAATTAGGGACAAAAATAAACAGGGCTGCAAATAATTTAGGGGGGCTAATAATTTCTGACTTCAATTGTGTCACTAGAGTGTTTTTTATTTTTAAATAATAGTTTTGTGTGTGTGTGTAACACCAAAACTATACTCTCATTGTGTTATTTATGTGCCATTTACCTTTTCTTTTTTTTCCGTTCCGCCATGTCATTCACATCATATATTTGATTGTTAAGAATACATTACAGTATTTTATAGCAATCGGTTTTTAACCTCCTATTAAATCACCTTCCTTGGCTGTAGGTTTTCTACAGATGATAGTGTTGTCAATGATAGAACACATACTTGATCACTATCAGCTTCTCCTCCGTCAAATGGTGTCACAAATGATGTCACTTCCTCTGAGTCATAGCCTTAAGAATGTCATGCAAGCAAACAAGCAGAGGAGACACTTGTACATATGTTTTTTGATTGTCCAGTATGCAAGCAATTTTGGTCACTCCTAAGCTCTCATATATTTGCTTCTGCCAATGCTTGCTCTGACTTGCTTTAGTCTAAAAGGCATTCTTTTTTATTGTTATAACCCAAAAGCTTAATCCCTGGAACACATTATAATTTTTTTTTATCTTATATGGCAAATTTTTCATTCACAAACAGAAATTTGCAAATAATTACCAATTTTTTTTTGCTCATTTTAGAATGGAATTTAACTCTCTCCTAAAATCACTTCATCTTATTAAGAATAACCTTAAAACCTAAGATTCCTGAAATATTATGCAGACGTATTTAAAGAATTTTAGTTGCTTTCCTAATGGTTATTTGTTTAAGAGTCATTATAATGTCATTCATTTGTTTAGTTTTGTTTGTTTAATTTAGCATTTTTACTTCTAGCATTATTACTTTATTATTATTTATGATATAATTCTATTTTTCCCCTCACTTTCTGTCTGGTGTTATTTCAATTTAATTCAATTCAATTGTTTATTGTCATGTGAACAGTAAGAAAACACGTTTCCCTGCACAATGAAATTCTTACTTTGCCGTTCACAGTGAAGTCATACACACAACATACACATCATACACATAAATACACATATGTGCACAGAAGTGACTGAAGTATAAATATGAAA
The DNA here is from genome assembly GCF_049306965.1 of Danio rerio. Taxonomy (NCBI): domain Eukaryota; kingdom Metazoa; phylum Chordata; class Actinopteri; order Cypriniformes; family Danionidae; genus Danio; species Danio rerio. The sequence continues at coordinate 3,310,097 of NC_133195.1, read as the reverse complement.
TGTAAATATATAAATATCTATGAAAGTAAACAATATGTAATACTGATTGTGGAGTAATGAAAACAGATCAAACAACGTATAGTGGTTCTTAAATTGTGGAAAGGTGCTTATTATTATTTTTATTTGTATATTTTTATATTTTTTCTTATGAATATGTATATTATTGACCTTTTTAAAGTTCTGTCTGTGATTCCTTGGACTTTGTTATGATGTTCTTGTATTGTCAGTTCAAGCAGTAAAAAAAGGTCATGTCAAAAATGACATAAACATGAGGGCATTTGTTAAATAGTATTTGTTTGTGGAATTGATTTATAATTTCATGTTTTTAATCAGTTGATGTGAATGATCACAACTTAAAATTGCCATTTCTGAAGTATTTCTTTCTTATAAATAACAGCTTTTAAAATAGCAAAATTGGGCTAAGGACAAGGACAGTGACATGGTTTGTACATTTGTAGTGTTTTTTTTTTTCATAAAATAAAGCAATTTGAGTACCAAATGAATGACACACTCATTTTACAGAATAACTTACAGAAATCAACCATCAGTCCATTTTACATTTTTTTGGGGGGATGAAATACTTTTTATTCACTGTATTTGATTTTATTTCATGGAACGATAATGTATGTTTCTGGTAGAATGAGCCATAAGCAGGGCCAGACGGAATCTGTGGACGTTTTTTGCTATTTCTGCGGAGAATTTTGGTAAAAATCTGCGGATTTCTGCGGAATTATTTTGGGAGTATCCAGCGGAGTATCATAACTAAACCCTTAATATAATAAATAAAAAGTAATACATTATCTGAAAATCTGCGGAAATTCTGCGGAATTCTGCACGCGCAGAATGAGGACCTAGCCATGAGGACCTAGCCATAAGTAATCCAATCAATCAATCAATCAATCAATCAATCAATCAATCAATCAATCAAACAAACAAACAAACAAACAAAAACGACAATGATTACACATCGAATACTAATTGTTCAAATAACAAATTGTTTCATTTTAAAATATAAAGAAATGGTAAACTTGAAGAGTTTTTCAAGTGTAAATTCTGTTGAAGGATAGAAAAAACTGAGATTTAGCCAAATTTAAAGATTAAAAAATTTAAGATTAACTATTTAAAGAAAAAAGAAGGCAGTTTTACATACAAAACGCGAGGTGTAAATATGTTTATATTAATTTCCAATAGTGTATAAGTGCACTAGTAAAATATTTGTGTTTCTGCTCTCACAGTCGTCAAAGAAACTCGAGCCTCTGCGCATGCGCACTCGTTCACTTTCGAAAAAAGCGGAGGGCTACGGGAGGAGCGTGAGCTGTCATCCTTGAAGCTACAAGCAACACACGGAGGAGTTTGTTACAATCTTTTCAGTGTATTTCCCGTGGCTTTACAGGACTTTTTGCATGTCAAAGACATAAATGCGACTTTTTCGCGGACTGCTCGTTTGACGTATTTCGAGGAATTTGAACTCTATCAATATTGGTAAGTGTTTCCACTGTAGACTAACGTTACGTTTTAAACGTTATTTCAAAGCAAGTGTTTTACTATATGAGGCTTTAATTTAGTAAAGTGCGAGCAGTTATCTTCATCCACTGATTTTCTAGAGGAATCCAAAGAATTTGGGATATTTGCAAGCAAACGTTGAGGGTGTGCGTTACATTCCATATGTTCCTCCTTAACTAGCCGTAGTGGATGACAACCGAGCGGATATTACTGGATATAAAACTATTTAACCCACTGATCGATGATTTGAAGTTTGAAAAGGGAACGGAGGTTTTGATCCTATTCCTAGATTTAAGTTCACTTTATAAAGTGAAAACTTAAACAAGTTACTTTGACTTGTTACAATTAAATGAATTAAGTTTGACAAACTTATTTTTTATGACTGTTTTCAGTAATAAATTTAGTCCTTTTAGGTGTAACAAGTTTTAGTAATTTATTTAAGAAAACAAGAATGGAACAGTACAAACTGTACAGTACAAAACATTTAGTATAACATTGTTAATATAATAATAATAATAGTTAAAATACTTTTATTACAGTACAATTAATTCCCTTCCCATGCTAATATAAAAATAGTACTGTTATGTGTTGTGGCAATTACAAGTATTGCTCATTATTGATAGTGAACAATACTAAAATGCTAATGTATTTGCCATAAATAAATTATTAAAAATCTGTTACACCTAAAATAACCAATTTAATTTATTACTGAAAACTGTCATAAATTAAGTTTGTCAAACTTAACTCATTTAATTGTAACAAGTCAAAGTAATTTGTTTTAAGTTTCCACTTTTTACAGTGTATCAAGGCTACATTTTTATTTATAACGACTTAAATAAACAGAGGAAATGATAGCAGTCCTGAAGTTTTTCAAGCTCCTGTAGGAAGCGCTTCAGTTGTATAACTCGTGTAATATATTTATCTGTCAGAGAATTGTGAAAGAGGGAGGAATAATGACTCGGTATCTAAGGAATGCTTCAGTTATTAGAACAAAATATCAAATGAAAGATTGTGTCAGTTAATGTGGCATGCCACCACAGGCTTTGTACATTTCATTAAGACTTATTTATTATTTATTTATTTATTATTATTTATTGAAGATGGGAAAATTCCTTCAAGCTTTTCATGTTTCTTCATTGTCAGGATTCAAGAACATGGGCATACTCGTTGAAAATGTCTCAAATCAAGCGAGCTGCCTGCCTAGGGAGCATACTAGTGCATCATTAGCCATTAGTAGTAGTTCATTAACTTCTTGCAGAAAGTCTTGTCCTCTTTGTAGCTTATTCTGTTGAAGACACGAGTATCTGACTTGCATGTGAAGCAAGCAGCCGGCTTCTTTTTGGTTTTGTTTCATTATGTTTTGTTTTATTGAGAGAATTTGTCCACTGTTCAGATTTTCTTCTCAGAATTTTAATTAAATGATTCCCTTTTAGTCAGCACTTGCTTTGTTTACAGTATGTGCAACGTGTAAGACCCTGCTGAAAAATCCAGCTTAAACCAGCCTAGGCTGGTTTCTGGTTTTAGCTGGTTGACCAGGCTGGTTTTAGAGGGGTTTTGGCCATTTCCAGGCTGGTTTCCAGCCATTTCCAGTCTGACCAGCTAAATCCAGCTACAACCAGCTTGACCAGCCTGGTTTAAGCTGGACATAGCTGGTTTTGGCTGGGCTCCCAGCCTGGCTAGGCTGGTCAAGCTGGTTTTAGCTGGTCATCTCCCAGGCTGACCAGCTAAGACCAGGCTGAAAATGGCTGGAATCCAGCCTGGAAATGGCCAAAACCCCTCTAAAACCAGCCAACCAGCCTAGGCTGGTTTAGGCTGTTTTTTTCAGGGGGGATTTATACAGTAACTGCTCATTAACTCTTTAAAAATGAATGTTTTACAAGTAAAAGTATATAAATTTATATTTCCGAATGTAAATAAAGTGAAAGAAATTTCTTTTCTTTTCCTTTTTTTCTTGTTTATTATTTAAGATTAGCCACTGCCTCCACTCTACCACAGACTCAACACAACTGCTACTTACACACACAGCGCTGTTAGCTCTGTTTACATCAGCATTCTGGCTTACCAGTCACGTAGAAGGATCTTCAAGAACTTTCAAGAAGTGTGAAGTAGTGAAGTTTAAAGTAATTTGTTAATGCAGCTTGTGATGTTTTGAAAGACCGCCACAAACAGTTCATTTGATAATACATACAGCTCCTGATGCTTGGCAGAAGTTGTGGAAGTTTTAGTCGATGAGTCCCATGTGAGATTGTGCCTAACCTGTCAAAATAATTGCAGACACACCCAGTTCCTTTTCCAGTCCTGCCTTTGGCCGAGTTAGAGTTCTAGACGATTATTTTTAATTTCCTGATGCTAGACTGATAAGGAAGGACCGCTTTGTTTAAAAACTGTTGCCACCTTGTAGACAATTTAGCTTTTTTCCTCTAAAAGGAAATCTTGTTTCTTTAATGTTGCTGTTTGGGTGACGTTTGGAATTTAAATAGTTGAGGTTTTTGAAATAGTTGACGTTTTTTTCTTCTTCGTTTCATCAAAGACTTCCGGAGTGGAAGATAATGAGTGGCTTGGAATGGGTCAGTGGGCCAAATGAAGCAGAACTGCAGTGCAGAACCACTTGGTTCACTGACTGAGCATTTGCATAACCCTGATATTGGAGGCTTGTAATTTGACTGGTAAATCTGTTGCTCTCTCACCTAAAAACTTAAGCACACTTAATAATTCATTGTTGTGCGTTTTTTTTTCTTCTATAAGTTTTTGTAATCAGAGTAAAGTCACCAAACCATGATGTAACACAAATTAATTACATTTATGTAGTAAGGTAAATATTCAATTCAATTCAGCTTTATTTGTATAGCGCTTTTACAATGTAGATTGTGTCAAAGCAGCTTCACATAAATGGTCATAGTAACTGGAACAGTGTGGTTCAGGTTTTAGTGTTTAAGTTCAGTTCAGTTCAGTTTAGCTCAGTTCAGTGTGATTTAATCATTACTGAGAGTTCAAACACTGAAGAGCAAATTCATCGATGCGTAGCTCTACCAATCCTGAACCATGCGAGGCAGTGGCGACAGCGGAGAGGGAAAAAAAAACTTCACCTGATGGGAGTGAAGAAAAAAAACCTTGAGAGAACCAGACTCCGTTGGGCACGACCATTTTAATTTCTCCGCTGGCCAAAAGTCTTGTGCAGAGTTTCATTCGCCGTGGTTTAGGCTGGAAGATGGCCTCAGCGAAGACTCGTCTGTCCCTGGAGCGTCACTGGAATCAGTCATTTAATGAATTTATTTACTGAATTTCACAGGAGTTTTGGGCAGCTGATTAGTAATGGGAGGTCTGGTTCTTTACTATGAACTTGTTCATTTTAATGAACCAGTTTACAAACTGGTTTAGCGGTTCTTTTGAGTCATCACATCATTCACGATGATGTAATGTCACTAATTGTATCTTCCCACTGACTGTAATGCACTCGAATTCATTCAAATTAAGTCTGTAATCCTAACTTCAGGTATGAAACATGTTGACACATTTAGATAAAATAGGTTTATAAATGGCCAAAATAACTCCCGGCATATTGCACGTTGCATGCGGATTTGATTAGAACTACACTGAAAATATGGCGGATATGTGAGAGCGATGATGGTTAGGTGAGGAGGCTCAAATAAGAGATTAAATTATTCAAATCTAACCTGATGACAGATATATGTTTTAGAGTTATATTTTGTCTTATATTTTGTCTCCAACAACATTTTGAACATTTACAAAGATGCTTTTGGACATATCTTTTGATTTCTCCACATAAAGGACCTGCAAATGGTAGATTAGCTTACGACTTACTTCATCTCCAACATGCAGTGGTGGAAAGAGTACTGAAAACTCACACTCAAGTAAAAGTACTATTACTTGCACAAAAATGTAGTGCGAGTAGAGTAAAAGTATCTGCTGTAAATATTACTCAAAGTATGAGTAAAAGTAGCACTTTTAAAAGTACTCAAGAGTAGCGAGTAGTGAGTATTACGCTGTATAAAGTTGTTTTGCATTTACATGCAGTTTGTGCATTCTGCAGTGCATTTAGTGATTGTCCTATATTCGTTTGTTCCTTCGTTCCTCCCTTCATTTGTTCGCTCATTCATATTTTTGTTCCTAGATTCATCAGGTCTTTTGTTCATTCGTTCGTTCGGTTTTAGTTTGTTCAGTTCTTTATTGAATCCTTACTTCATTCATTTGGTCCTTTGTCCGTTCGTTCATTTATATTTTTGTTCATTTCTTTATTACGTCCTTTGTTCTGTCCTTCCTTCATTCATTTGTTCAATTCTTTGGTCCTTTCTTCATTCCTCCTTTCATTTGCTCGCTCATTCATTCGTTCATAATTTTTGTTCCTTCTCTCATTAGGTCCTTTGTCCAATCATTCATTCGTTCCATCCTTCCTTTCTTCTTTTCCTTCCTTAGTTTGTTTAGTCCTTCCTTGAATCCTTCCTTCATTTGTTCCTTCCTTCGTTCGGTTCTATATTTTTTTCATTCCTGTCATTTAGTGATTGTTTAAGGCTGTTGGTGATTTCAGTCATCATAAAGTCGACATCTATTTTTTCATCAGTAACATCCAGTCTATTAAAAGTCCGTGTCAATGTGTGTAAATATTTTAAACGTCTTCTTGGACATTTTTAATGCTTCTGAAAAGCTTGCTGCATTTATAAAGCGCCCATGTGTTGATGTGGTTCAGTATCATGTGATTTACTTTCTGTGCGATTTGATTAGACAGGAATTACAGGACTGATTTTTCTACTTTAGCTAATCCCCATAGACAAGAAAGTAGTAAAGTAGTGACTGCAGGTTAAAGGAAAGTAGTGGAGTAAAAGTACAGATACAGCTCTAAAAATGTACTCAAGGGAAAGTAAAGGTACACATTTATAAATCTACTTAATAAATTACAATTCCTGAGAAAAACTTCTCAATTACTGTCATTTGAGTATTTGTAATTAGTTACTTTACACCACTGCCAACATGGTAGTAAATTAGAAAGAAATGTGGAGTGAAAGATGTCACTAGTGGTTGACCAATATGGGGTTTTTTTTAAGGCCAATGCTAAACTCTTTCAAAGCAGGGTGGATATTTCTTGATAGTATAATTTTAAGTATTTTAATGGATAATTACATTTAAATAAAGTTGAAAATCAATTTTAAAATGTGTAAAGCAAATATACCTAGAACAGAGGTTACTATTAGCTACACATCTCCAGCCAATATACAATCCAATAAACGACAATGAAGGTGTACGTTGTACAAATTTAAGCTACAAGGGATCATCTTGCATAATTAACAGCGTGTATGAAATGGATCACATCAAAGTTTATCATTGAATGGTTTAAGCAGTTTAAAATACTGAAACCACATTAAAAAAGCAGTTTAACAACACAGCATTTAAAGTGGAAAATGGATCTTTCGGTGGGCCGGCTGTTTCTGCAGATCAGCAATTAAAAATGGCTCCCCTCTCAAAAAATTGCTCACCATAACTCTGCTGGGATACCTCTCCTACGTGCCATAAAGGAGTCACTACGCAGACTACACTGCAAAAAATGCTTTTCTTACTTCGATTTTTTGACTTGTTTCTAGTCCAAATATCTTAAAATTCCTAAATCAAGAAGCATTTTCTAGACAAGAAAAACATATGGTCTTGTTTTCAGAAATAATATGCCAAAATTAGGTGAGTTTTTTTTTTTAAACAAGCTAAATAATCTGCCAATGGGGTAAGCAAAATAATCTTACGTTAAAAGAAAAAACAAGATTATTTTGCTTACCCCATTGGCAGATTATTTTGCTTGTTTTAAAGAAAAACTCACTTAATATTGGCATTTTATTTCTCAAAACAAGACAATATGTTTTGCTTGTTTAGAAAATGCCTCTTGATATATGAAATTTTAGATATTTAGACTAGAAACAAGACAAAAAATCTAAGCAAGAAAAGCATTTTTTGCAGTGTAGGGAAAGTGAACATGATTGAAAAAGGTGAGGTTTGTCAGCAGTTATGTCAGTTGAAACGGTGAGCAACAGGGTGTGAGATACATATTCACTTTTTTAGTGGGTGTGGCCAAAATATCACCCCAATCAGCAGCAATGTGTTTATAAAATAAGCAGTGTTAAACATAGCTTGCGCGGTGAGTCTAAGTGCACTGAAAATATGCTTGTCTTGCTTAGATTTTTTTTTTGTCTTGTTTCTAGGGTTGTAACAATATACCGGTATGACGGTTTACCACGATTTGAACGTGCACGATTATCATACCATGAACAATTGCATATCAACGGTTTTAACCCTTAAAGACCGAGACAGCCGCCCGCGGCTAAAAATAAGTATTGCTCTTAAATGTTTAATAACTTTTGATCCGCTGATCCGATTTATACAAATCAAAGATTGGCATAAAGAAGAGAATCTCAGCTTTCCAGTGCTGTATCACATAACATTTGCGGACTTTCAGAGGCTCCGGAATCAGTGCGGTTACGTCATCAACATTTGACAACGCTGATTTGACAAAGAAACGCTCGTCACTGTGTCTCCGGACAAATCAGACATGATACATTGATGCATTGTCCCTCCTCCATGCCCAGATTGGTTCAAACTCGCTATATCACAACCAATTAGCATAGGTTTCGCTTTTGTTTGTGCACCAACATGAGCTTTTTGAACAACACGGAATGAGAGAAAGGCATACATTTATGCGCGGCTAAATAAAACGCAAAAAAAAAAGTTTTGCATGAAATAATTCTCATACTAAGTACTTTTGCATGCACAGCAGCACAGAAACATGACAAAACAGTGACACAGCAAAGACGAACTGCTGCTCTTGCTGTTTTCAAAAGACGCAAATGAAGGTGCAGCTGTTTGTCTGCATTGCAGACAACCATATCGAAATCCATATCCACAGACAACCATATCCATGCTGGCACATAAAACCTAAGGATGTTCCATATTGAATCTAGTTTCGTTATGTAACTATTTATAGTATAGTAAATATTTATATCTATTTTTTACTGAGGATTTGCACCATGTTTATTTGGACTTTATTTGGACTTTGACACATTATTTATTATTTTCTTATTTTTTATTTGTTCATTGTAAGTGGTGTTGTTTATAGTAACTAAAAATATATTATTTGGAAAAAGTCAAATTTGCTTCACTGTTCTATTATTTTGTAACATACCGTATACCGCGAAACCGTCAAACCGTGGTACTGTTTTAGACGATTATCATACCGTGAAAAATTCATACCGTTACAACCCTACTTGTTTCTAGTCTAAATATCTTGTTACACCTGGCTCAGGGATGTAACATAATAAGGGAGACGACAAGGAGAAGTATAATCAAAAAGAATATTTATTTAACTCAATTTAAATTATATAATCAAAATATCAGTATCAGTATGTTCAATCAGTGTGAAATGCAAATGAATGGAGGCGGTAAATGTTGTCAGTGATAGTGTATGGATGCGAAAGAAAGCATAATGGCCAAATAGGAGCGCTGCTCTGGCCAACTGCCAAGTGAATGGACAGCGGCCCCGACAAACTCTCTGCCGGGGTTTAAATAAGGGCGCTGACAAGCATCAGGTGCGCTGAAGGCACGCCCCCAATCTAGAATCAAAACACACAAACAAAACAACGCAGTCCTAACAATCTAAAATGTCTTATATCAAGAAGCATTTTATAGACAAGCAAAACATATTGTCTTGTTTTGAGAAATAATATGCCAATATTAAGTCAGTTTTTCCTTAAAACAAGCAAAAACTTGTTTTTTCTTTTGACGTAAGATTATTTTGCTTACCCTATTGGCAGATTATTTTGCTTTTTTTTTAAGGAAAAACTTTATTTTTTATAAAAACTTTAGTTTTTATTAACCCGGATTAATAAAGGGACTAAAGGCTGATTTATACTTCTGCGTCAAACGCCGGCGTATGCTACGGCGTTGACGCATAGCCCTTCGCCGTGGCCGTCGGCGTCGCTGATGTGCACCTCTCACAAAATGTAACTACACGTCGCAACGACACGTAGCGCAAGCTCTGTGATTGGTCGGCTTGGTAGCACTGACGAGTTTGGGCAGGACCGAGAGCCGCGCGAATGGTGCGAGCCTGATGGAGCAATTGTTTACAAGTGTGGAGTCCCGTGAAGGAGCTCCGGATGGAAAGTTTTGTTTTGTGTTTACCTCATAGTTAAAGTTGTTGCACGTCCTCCGGTTCCTGCCTCAAAATGAGCGAGTTTGAGCCACTTGTTCATCCAGGAAGTGTTCAGGAAAAGCAAAACAGCAGCGAAGAAACTCGACACAGAGGAACATTTACACCTCACTGCCCACTAGCGTTTCGGAAGTGTTAATGCAGACCAACAGAGACAGCGCGCAGAAGTATAAATGCACAGCTACGGGCGTTGCATGCGCCGTGGGTTACGCCGGTCACTTGACGCAGAAGTATAAACCAGGCTTAAGCCGACAAGAAAATGAATGAATGAACTGAACTAAACTGAACTTCAGCTCTGAAAATGGACTGAAGCAGTTTCAGTTTACTAGAACTTCTATGTTAAGCTGCTTTGACACAATCTACATTGTAAAAGTGCTTTAGAAATAAAGAGGAAATGAATACTGTGGTTGATATTCGTTGATTTGACTGTTCAAATCAGACATTTAGTGCAAATAAGTTCTGCAAACAGACACTCTAAACCAAATGATGTATAGATGAAAAGTTATGCATATTAGCACTATTTGTTCAATTGGTGTTTATCTATGTTGTCGTCGGTCTGCACAGTTTAGTGCGGTGCTAGATAGATGCTCCCATAATAGGCCCTTCTTGTATCTGTGCTTTGCCTTGTCATGTGATCTGGCACTGGGCTGTAAGGGGTTGTTTGTTCATTGTTGTTCTCTAGCTGTGTCCTTTAACCCCCTTCTCTCTTTTTAGCCAAGTTTGAGAACAAGTTGTAGTTTCTTACATATCCATTTCGCATCATGCCTGCTTTTCGGAGCTTTAGGAGTTACTTCAGCATGGTGAGTGTCATCGGCATCTTATAGAAAAGTCAGCCTAAATGCATAGATGTCTGCATTTTAAGAAGCAATCAGAGGAAGTGTTTTAATATCGACAAACACCGAGGAGGACTTTATTGTGAATAGATTGAAATGACAAGAAATAGATCTAGTTCAGCTCGCTAATTTAAAATGTCACCCAATATAAAACAACTATAGGCAAACCAGGTTTTGGAGGGGTAACTCGATGCCCACCAACATTTGATGGTTCTTGTGAACTAAAAATATCAAATTGACCTAGAAGAAGGAATATAATTTGCTTTAATTTACTTTTTGATAAGCAGTGTTGTATGCAACTAGTTATGCTATGCTGTGTCTTATGTTATTATGTTAGAAGTGCTTTGTCTTAAAGGGGACCTATTAAGTCTCTTTTTACAAGATGATAATTAGGTTTCTAATGTCCCTTGAGTATATACCCCACAAATAATGTCTTATAACTCTTTGAAACTGCCTGTTTTGATCCTAATTGTGCCATTTTGGTGACTGTTGCTTTGAATTCAAATGAGATCTTTTCAGAAGAGGGCGGAGCTACAATCGCCTGTGTGTCAGCATAGTGGCAGATTTAAAAACAAGACCAATGTCCTATACTAATGAGGGAAAGATCGTCACTAATGTGTGGGGATTTCCTTCTCTGATGACATGCACAGTGGGAGAATGTCAAAGTGTTTCTAGACTTTTTATACAAGTGTCATTCTAAAAAAAAACTTAATTAACAAATTCTTTCATTAGAAACTGGATATTTTTACAAACTGTTGGCACACAACTGTGTTTAACCTCCCTAAAAAGTGATTGTTGACCAAGACGAGAGATTAATTCAACTATTAAGTGGTATTCATTAACAGTAGGCATGCACCGAAAGGAAAATTCTGGGCCAAAACTGAAAATTCTGGATGCACTTGGCTAAAAACCAAAACCAAAAATCATCTATTAATTATTTATACTATGTTAAGTGATTATATACATTTTTAAGTTTTACAATTTAATCATTAGCTTACTTACATTATACTGTTTAAAAAAACACAAGCCAAAAAATAGTAACATTTGTGAACCAGGATCACAAAACCATCTTATGTCTAATATTGCACTGGTAATAGTCTGGCAATAGTCCTAAACACATTGCATGGTTCAAAAATATTGATTTTAAACCAAAAGTGAAGCGAAAAAATTTAGTCCTCGTTTACAATCTCTTCACTTTTTCTGAACCTGAGATTTTTTCTCTTCTGGTTAACACAAAAGAAGATATTTAAACAAAAAAAAAAAAAAACTTATATGTATTTGGGTGAATTAAATGTTCATTTTATCACTTACGTTTTTTTTTTCCCTCACTGGTGCTTAAATGCAGTCTAAAAACTAGTTTTAGTTGTAGTTGTAAATCAAAGAATAGTGAGTAGTTGCAGTTTGAGTGTGTTGTTACAGTTTACTCATCTAAACTCTTGTTTTTAAACTTGTTCACTCAGCAGTTTTCTAGTCTGCCATTGCCTTGATGGATAATACTAGTACTGCCTCCGAATGGCTTTGCGGGTGAGAATGGCAAATTTTGTGTGAGGATATTTTAAATGAAGCCTTAGGTTAGGTTAGCTTAGGTTAGCTTAGGTTAGGTTACTTTATTTATACCCGAAGGTAGATTTGATTTGCAGTCAAGAGTCCTCATCTTACAACAGTGCCACACAAAGCAACTCACACAGTAACAACAACAAATGCGCATTAGGACATAAAACATAAACATAAAGAATAAATAAATAATCACTTTAAGTGTCCACCCCCCTCCCCCAAGTAAATATTTAAAATGATTTAAAATATACAGGTCACTGAAACATCTCTGCTTAAGTCTTATTTAAATGTCTAATGTCTGCTGGTATAAAACTATTTTTGTAACGTTTCGTTTTACAGCTTAATACTAGAAACATACGACCGGAGGGAAGGAGCTGAAACTCTGAATGTAGGGGATGAGCAGTGTCATTTAAAATTGAATTTGTAATTCTCTTTAGCTGCCTAGTGTACACAGCTTCTAGGTTGGCTAGTGACACCCCGGTCAGCTTACTGGACCACTTAACTATTTGATTTAGTGAATTTTTATTCTTGACAGAAAGATTTCCAAACCATGACACCAGAGCAAAGGATAAAACGGATTCAAGAAAGGCGTGATAAAATAGATTCATCATCTGTTTATCGATATGGAAATAATTTAACTTTCGCAAGCAAAATAGTCGCTGGGCCTTTCAGTCACAAGGTTTCATTTAAAATGTACAATTTTTATTTTGTAGAGTAATTTAATTATTTTGAAAAAACCTGATATAATTTATTTAATGTCGTATTATGTGTGCATCAGGCAATCCATAAAAAGAAAACAACATTTCATATTGTCATACAATTATAAAACTTATGCCACTTTCTGAGCATATATATATGTATGTGTGTACATATATATATATATATATATATATATATATATATATATATATATATATATATATATATATATATATATATATATATATATATATATATATATATATATATATATATATATGAGTGTGTTTGCTGTACATTCTTAATGTTATTTTGTTTTAATAAGCGAACAGTGCACGGTGTCATCATAACTCAAACAACTTGTCTTGTTAAAAAAAGCTCTATAATTGAATTGTGTTTGTTGTTTTGCGCTCTCCCTCACCCTTGAAATTAAACAGCCTGTTTTTGCTACTGCCCTTTATTACAGAAGCAAACTTGTTTTCCATGATCATCATTAATTATCTGGAAAGACCGTAAAGGTTTTTCGTAGTTAAGAGCACATTGATGTTGATGCTTGTAAATTCTTTATCATTTGTGATCGTTCATCCAAGAAAGACAATTGCCACACTGTTTACTCTACCTCAGGGGTGTCAAACTCAATTCCTGGAGGGCCGAAGCCCTGCACAGTTTAGTTCCAACCCTGCTCCAACACACTTACCTGTAGGTTTCAAACAAGCCTGAAGGACTCAATTAGTTTGATCAGGTGTGTTTAATTAGGGTTGGAACTAAACTGTGCCGAGCTGCGGCCCTTTTGGAACTGAGTTTGACACCTGTGCTCTACCTTGTGTGGCTTTGAACCACTGGTTAATGGTACCCATTGACTTCCATACAAAAACAATGACCATGGAAGTCAATGAGTACCATCAATTATTCTTCAAAATGACTTCTTCTATGTTCAGCAGAGAAACCAAACTCAAATAGGTTAAAAAAAAAAAAGTGAGTACTGTAAAGGATTGCAGAAATGCCATTTTTGGGTGACCTATCTCTTTAAGCAATGCTACAGTTGTAAAGTAGGGCAATGGGCATTGATTTCAACATGTAGAGGTCAGATCACAGCTGTGTGTTGATCCAAGCCAGCTTTTTCCTTCCATTGTCATATGTTGAAATGCTATAGAGACTTAAAACACACACCGTATTTACAGTGGGAATGAAACATGAGCTGCTTTGCACTATAAATCAGATGGGCCATCAAACGTCTGATGTGTCAAGCAGCCTAAAATAATAAACAATCATTGTGTGTCATACTTAGTCCAGATTATTCATTCATTCATTTTCTTTTCGGCTTAGTCCCTTTATTAATCTGGGGTCGCCACAGCGGATTGAACCGCCAACTTATCCAGCATATGTTTTACACAGTGGATGCCCTTTCAGCTGCAACCCATCACTGGGAAACGTCCATACACAATAATTCACAAATATACACTATAGACAATTTAGCTTATTCAATTCACCTGTACCACATGTTTAAGGGCTATAGGGGAAACCGGATCACCCACAAGAACACAGGGAGAACATGCAAACTCCACACAGAAATGCCAACTGACCCAGCCGGGCGTGCGTTCCCACTTCTAAAAGGATACCAGTGGTACTCTTTTGGTGGGCGTGGTGTACAACAGAAAGTCATTTTCACTTGAGAATATGTCTACAGTAAAGCTGTACAGGCCGTTCCATATTATATAAGAAGCACTTCTCACAATACACATAAATACTTCTGAAATACTACACATAAATACTTTTGGATAAGTGTTTATTACTAACTTTTCTATGAACATGATTTGATTATAACTGCAGATCAATTACAGTGTGAAGTAGTCTGCTGTAACGTCTGTAATCATATCAAATAAATAAATGAATGCAACATAGTTGAATTATTAGCCTCCCTGAATTATTAGTTCATTCGTTCATTCATTTTCTTGTCGTCTTTGTCCCTTTATTAATCCGGGGTCGCCACAGCGCAATGAACCGCCAACTTATCCAGCAAGTTTTTACGCAGCAGATGCCCTTCCTGCTGCAACCCATCTCTGGGAAACATCGGATGGTGAGGGAGGTGTCGCGGACATAACTGAGGACGCGGGTGGTAAGGGGGGTGTTGCGGACATAACTGAGGACGCGGGTGGTAAGGGGGGTGTTGCGGATGCCGCCCTCTCTATACTGCCGCCCTCTATGGACGCGCTCATTATAAGAGTTTTGAATAGTACCATTTCTTAAGCAGTGTTGATAGCTAGTGTTAAATAATAAATCAATAAATGTGTTAAACTAGCATAAATTGTTAATATTACACCAAATGGTGAAATAGGTATTTAAGTATTAAGTTATTCTCTTCAGAGATTTTTTAAAGTAGGTTACATCTTATATAATTATATTTTAATGTAATTATAAAAGCTTATTTATTATGTTAGGATTTTATCGTGTTTGTATAGTGATGTTTTTTATGTTCTTGTTGGGTCTGTTGCAACGCAATTTCTTTCTGCATTACAATTCTATTGTCATGTGTTGTATGACATAAATAAAGGAAACTGAAACTGTTGTCAGAGATGTTAACTTTTCTTTTCTCATTTATAGGTGTGAGGCCTCAGTGCCATGCCAGAGAAATCTCAAAGCATGGCCCATGACGTCCCGATGGGTGAAGGTAAGACACAGTCTGTCTTAAAGGACCATGACACCCTCCAATTTCGGTTAAAGTCTACTTCAGATTTTTTTCAAAAGATGCATGATTAATGGGCGTGGAGCTCCGCGAGCATCGGGCAGGAGTGGGCGTGGCCAGCAGGGGAGAACGTAAGCGAACAACTATTGTTGTCAGTTAGCTCACAAACTGAGACAAACCGTGAGGAGACGCATGAGTTTATAGTTCCCAAAGTTAAAATGCAAAGAAATGAACAGTGATTTAATGCCCTGCTACATTTGTTATTTGTAATTTCATAAACACATAACCACAATTTATATCATTATAAAGATAAATGTGTTCATGTAAACACTATAAATGAGGATTCTCCCTCAATCCCCGTATCCAGCAGACTCAGTGCAGCAGGTCTCCTGACCTGTCTATTTTAACCATTAACCCTGCTGGTAATCTGGAGGATTTAGGCGAACACAGCAGCACAGTGATGTGTCTGAATGTGAACAAACTCCTGATAAAAGACAGCGTCCGCCATTCTCTAATTCTCGTTCTGCTCTCCCGACAAAAATGCTAGCAGCACACACAGCTTTGCTGTATGATATGCCCTGACCATATCGCGGGGGAAAACATGCAACAAACCGCGTGGATCATGGAAACAAACGCATATGAGCCTTCATGAACGGCTAAATACTGTCGGTCTGTGTCTCACAGCTCGGGCTTGACTCTGGCAGGTCTCATGAATAATTAAGCAGCCGGCTCTTCTCATAGGATAAGAAAACTCCGCTATGAATAATAATGAGAAACCGACGCGTCATCATTGCACTTGCAGTACTGCGCTACGTCGTCGATTTTGATCCGCCCCAAAAATCAGTTTAAACCCGGAAGCTGAAATTAGCTGACAAAAGCTCAAAATTATCCAGTTTTCCCCACAATTAAAGCTGACAGGTGCTAACATCGTCTTAACTAATGCTCAACACACACACATCTGTTAATATACAAAAAAAAAAGTTCTCCAGTGTGTCCTGAACCTTTAAAAAGAAAATGCTGTCAGCGCAATAGCCTAGTGGTTAGCGCGCCGACATATGATGCAGTAGCACATCAGGGCGACCTGAGTTCGAATCCCGGCTTGGGGACATTTCCCTACCCTACGCCCCCCTCTCTCTTTCCAACTTCGCTTTCTGTCTCAATACTGTCCTATCTAATAAAGGCAAAAAGAAAATGTGCAGTGAAAATTGTCACAATGATGGGAAGCGTTAGTATTTATAAGAACTCATTGCTCATTACAACTTTAATGTGCTTTTGAATAGGGCTGGGCGATTTAGTCAAACATCTAAATCTTGATTAATTGATTATTTTAACTTGATTATAATTAATGAACGATTATTTTATTTATTTATTTGGATTTTTTGGTTGCCGTCATAGTTCCTTGCAGCCACTTTATAGCCTACCTCTGCAGCTGCCAGGACATTACACTGACTGGACACAAGTCCAGTAAACTAAAAACCTGCTGGTCACACCAAGTTAAGCTGTTCTAGCAGCGAATAATTGAATTTATATCAAAATACATGAATTAAAACAGCTGTGAAAATCTATACAAATGCTTTAATTTATACTTAAACAGTAGATTTTTGTCCGGGCCTGTTTAGTCAGGACTTTTCAAACAAATACTGGTGAGAGAATGTCAATCTAGATCTGGTTAATGTTTGGCTTGTTTTTAGGGTTGTGCTGCCCCCTGTTGAACACCATCAGATCTGAGACATGCTGTTTCTATATTTAGTGTAATCAAAAGGGCATTTTTGATCATTTGTTCCTTTCAAATTTTCAATCTGAGGCAAAGGTTCAGTTGTTATACTTCAAAGTTTTAAATTCTTTAAAGACTGCCCACATCCAAAGTATAGTAAAATGCTTAATATTTTTTGAACCATACTGTATTACAGTACTTGTGGTAATACAATAACTAACAACTATTAACAAATTACTCAATGTACCTTTTTTCTAAACAACTTTAGGCTGTATTAAGCTACAGTACACCAGAGTTCACTGTAGTAAAACAAACATCTACTACAGTATACAAGAGACAATTTTCTCTGTACAAGAGAAAATAACATAAAAATAAAATTGGCGCTGAATAAATTAAGAATTTGTGTATCCTGGATACTCGTTGCTTAGCAATGCATAGAAAACAATCAAAGTGGTCTGTCTGCCGTTTTCAAAATAAGAGTCCCACATACAAGTTTAATATAAGCGTAGATAAATGTAAAAAAAAAAAATGAGGAAACCATCTGTTTTGTCTGACAAACTTCTGATGACCGCTGTTTGTTCAGGACCAGCTGACGGAGAACATGACCTAATGTACATGCAAAGGGCAAGCTAATTAATGATCCCGTATGCCAGGGGTGGCCAACCCTGTTCCTGCAGATTTCAGTTGCTACCCATATCAAACACACCTGCCTGTAATTATCACGTGGTGTTCAGGTTCTAATTAATCGGCTCAGGTGTGTTTGATATGGGTTGCAACTGAAATCTGCAGGAACAGGGTTGGCCACCCCTGGCATATGCAATGTAACGATCTGTGTTTTGTTTTGATTGACCTGTTTTTACTAGGCTTTCACCTGCCAGATTTAATAAGGAAACGTTCGTGTTTGAGGCTCACCGTATGGCCAGTTCCATGTACTGAACTCTAGTTATTCAGCTATGCCTGTATATGCTCATTTTTGACTATATGGCACCTTTAAACTAACTAGTGTACTCCCTGTGCTTGATTGTGGCTGGAAGGGCATCCTCTGCATTAAACATACAGCAGTGCAATTGGCGGTTAACTCCTCTGTGGCCAGTAATCTGAAGGAAAGTAAGCAAGCGGCACCTTTAAACTATGAAGGGAAAGCTTATGCACATAAATATTTAAAGAAAACTGCCCTCAAAGCTATTTTTGGAGAACGTTTGAAGGCACACGCAGAGTGAAACCATATAGGTCAGGGGCGGACTGAGACAAAAATTCAGCCACCGACACAGCCCCACCCACGGACACGCACATTCACTATTTATTTTGGTGTACAAATGGTGAATTAATATGACATTCTTGCCAGATTTTGATTATGTCGGGGTAACCTCAGATTGGGTCGACCCATCTTGAAACCAGGTGGCAGTTGCCAACATTTAATGTTATTATTATTATTATTATTATTATCATCATTATTATTATTATTATTATTATTATTATTATTATTATTATTATTATCATCATCATTATTATTATTATTATCATTATTATTATTATTATTATTATTATTATCATTATTATTATTATTATTATCATTATTATTATTATTATTATTATTATTATTATTATCATTATTATTATTATCATTATTATTATCATTATTATTATTATTATTATTATTATTATTATTATTATCATTATTATTATTATTATTATTATCATTATTATTATTATTATTATTATCATCATCATCATTATTATTATTATTATTATTATTATCATTATTATTATTATCATCATTATTATTATTATTAATATTATTATTATTATTATTATTATCATTGCTATTATTATTATTATTATTATCATTATTATTATTATTATTATTATTATTATTATCATTATTATTATTATTATTATTATTATTATTATCATTATTATTATTATTATCATACTATCACATCTAGCAAGAGATAAAAGGTGTTTGCACTTAAAAACAATACATATATAAAAACAAAAACTGACCGGCCCACCTTTAAAAATTGGTCTGGCCCTTCTGGTATTTGCCAGAATTGCCAGATGGCCAGTCCGCCCTTGATATAGGTAATCATAATGGTAAATAAAAGTGAATATTGCGAGATCAGCAGAAGTGGATGTTTTAAGCTGTGGGCTGCAGAGAGTGTGCTCGCCTGGGGCTGTTTTTAAAGTAGCTAAATGGATTAACCGAATGGATTATCTGGAGGTGAATGGAGAGAGCTTACACACAGTCTGCTCTGGTTAGTGTGAAGCTGAAGCTTTCACATGTTACATGGCCTTTTCATAGGCCTTTTTTTTTCTGCCAACCATTGATTAAGGTTTAGATGATTTAAGGTGAGACATGAATGTACTGGTGTGAAAGCTGTTCTGTCTGCGAACTTAGCATGTTATGAGCTCCACCTTATGTATCATCCTAGCCTTTGTTTGTGTTTTCTTCCAAAGCAGTGATCAGTTTTTCTCGTGGGAGGTCCTTGCACACACATATGCACACAGCAATGTTATGCAACAGTATAGTGTATTATTATTAGTGTTATGTTTTCTAATACACACATAAGTTGTCTTAATGAGTTCTAGTGGGAATTGGAGGTTATCTCTGTGCTGCTGTTATGTACAGTGTGTGTGTGTGTGTGTGTGTGTGTGTGTGTGTGTGTGTGTGTGTGTGTGTGTGTGTGTGCTATAGCTGTCGTTTCTGCACAGCTGAGCCGTGAGTGATGTGTTGTTGTCTATTCTGATAGGGGGTGGGACAGTGCTGCCTCTAAACTGCATTAAATCACTGTATCGCTCTACAGATAACCTAACAGACAGTCAACACTGTAAGGTGGATTCCCTTCTGTCAAGTGATTTATCAACTGCAAGGCTGGGGATGGTGTTTGTCTTTAATACAATATTCAGGATTTTCCACTTATTTAGTCGTGTGCTCCAGGGCAAATTGAAAATCATCAGTTTGAAGAGCGGAAACCTTACATGAAGGTGTGTTTTTTGTTTTTACACTTGTAGATTTGACTTAACTAGATTGTGTTTCAACTGTGTCCTGTTTACATATCAGATTTAAAATGCAGATGATTATATGGCTGTACAAAACTGCATTGGATGACATGATATTCATAGAGGCTTGATTTGTGTTTACATACACTTGATTATATGGTAGTTATTTTTAGTTCATTTTTTATACACTGTAAAAAGTGATTAGTTACTTAAAGCGAGTAAACAAATTGCCTTAAAAGCAACAAGTTGTCTTTACAAAAATAATGTAAGTAAACTCATTGTAACTTGGAATTGTTAGGCTGACTTAATTTTTATAATTATGCTTATTGTACTTACTTTTTAAAGTCAACTAATCCTTTTTTAGCCATTTTAGCATGTCTCTTTTTAAATAATTTCTGCAGTTTTTACAATATTACTTATTTGGTGCTTCATTAAGTTGATAACATTTACAATTATAGCCTGTATTTAATTTAGAAGACATACTGGAGTCTGGAAGAGCAGATTTATTTTAGTTACTGTCATTTTGCTAGACACAGAAAAGCTGAAAAAAACAAACAAATATAATAAAGGTGTATTGGAAAAAGTGATCAGTTTACTTTTATTTTAAAAAAGCGAGTACAACTTGCATAATTATAAAAATTAAAAACAGAGCAACCAAACGCTGTTGCACTTTTTTCTTTTTCCGTAATTAAATCTAGTATCAGAGCTACAGCAAGGGTTAGACTGGTGTTTTCTTTGACAGCACAATTGTCGTTTACTTATAAATGGCGGACACCACAGAGCCATAAGCTTCTGAGCATGTAGAAATTAGTGGAAAAAGCTTCACATCTCATGATTTCATGTTTTTTTAAGATGCAGCATGTGAATGGCCCCAAACAACTAATGTCTGAAGTGATGAGAGCAGTGTATACAATGTGCAGGATTGTGCAGAATGAAGTTATACTTGAGACTCATAGTACTCTGGTTATTTAAAGAAAAAATCAGCTTGCTGTGGTTATAAATAACTTTCATTGATCAGCTCTGCTGTATGAAAGAGACTTAAAAATAAACATTCAAGAGTTCTATACCTTCCTCCGTTTCTCTGTAGGTCTTTGATCCACCCCAAATGATCTTATTGGTTAAGACAGATGATGACATCTGACATCTCTTTGCCTGCAGTTCTAGATATACAGAGGTCCTTGACAAATTTATCCTGACACAATTTATCAATATATGTATTTAAGTTTTTGTTTATAATTTTAAATATACATTTGAATGTAAAATAGCTTAATATTAAGGCTTTTTTCTATTCTACAAACTTTTACTTTGAACACTAAAGTATATAATGTGTCTCTATATATACGTATCTATCTTGTATATCTATCTTCTAATATAGGAAATATAGATATACTTGCAGTTTATGGTTACAAAGCCCTTTTCACACAGGATTAATCGCAACTTTTGCAACTATTACAAATGACTAGTGATCATGTAATATCCTGTGTAGATAGAGGTTAAGTAAAACATCCCATATCATCTTCCCATACCTCATAGAAATAATCACAGACACATGATCCTTTAAACACAATTAATTTTAAAAAACTAAATTTAATTCAGTTCATCTTTATTTCTATAGTGCTTTTACAATGTAGATTAAGATTTTTGTATTATATTAAAGTGATTAGGCTGGCTTGTGTAGCAAGCCAGACTACTGTTATCCTATTTTTCTTCTGAGACTAAAAAACAAAACGCATCTCCTCCTAGAGCTTCCGAGCTATGACCACCAAACTCACACCAAACCTTCAAACTGGTCTGACTCGGTGTGCTATATCTTTTCCAACTGATCCGACTTACGGTTTTCCGAAAAACGTCCCGGGACCGTCGGAAAAATCCCATTGACTTAACATTGGACCAGACTTTGTGACCTCATAACTCTGCATCAGACTGTCACACAGACTTCTAACTGGGCTCATTTAATTCAGACTACCTAACTGCCAATACCTGATGAGCTTTTAACTTTCTGGCCATGCCCTAGTAACCACTTTTGGGACCCTAGAAACTGTCCCATAGACTACCATTCAAAAGACTGTCATTGACTTTACATTGGATCAAACTTTGTGAGCTCATAACTCTGCATCAGACTGTCGTACAGACTAATGGCTGAGGTCATTTAACTCAGATAACCAAACTACCAATAACTGACAAGCTTTTAACTTTCTAGCCACTCCCTAACAACCAGATACTGCACCCTAGCAACTGTCCCATAGACTGCCATTATAGAGACCCAGATTGATATCGTCATGCTGCAGTGTTATAGCAACATGCTAATAATGATTAGCTAAGTACTTTAACATGCTAGAAATGCTTAAAAAACATTAAGGAAAATCTATAGAACACCGCATTATCTATCTATCTGTCTATATCTATCTATCTATCTATCTATCTATCTATCTATCTATCTATCTATCTATCTATCTATCTATCTATCTATCTATCTATCTATCTATCTATCTATCTATCTATCTATCTATCTATCTATCTATCTATCTATCTATCTATCTATCTATCTATCTATCTATCTATCTATCTATTCATACTTTTTAAAACTGTTTAAACTAAATAAACTATTACCAACAGGCTTTCACAAGCCAGCCTCAAAGTTTGTCTCAACAAACGTTAATAATCTAGTTACACTTATTAGTCTTTTGATCAAATACTTTTTGGTGTCTGTTTTCTGATTTAGCACTGTACTGGCATGTGACCAACTAGTAAGACAACATATAAAATGAGAAAATAATCATAGAATGAATATTATGTGTATATATGTTTTCCACATCATTATTACGTGAATTACGCTTAGGATCAGGCTTCTCAATGTGCTACTAAACCACTTAAGTTCAACTGTGATTGATTTTGTAAGCAGTATGTCCAATTTCTTGCCATGAAGCAGATCAAAAGAAAGATTTAGTTATGAATTTGATATGCCACTTGCACGTTTGTTGGAATGCTCAAGCAAACAGACCGATGTTGTCATTAACTTTTATTTTGACATTACCTGCAGCACATGTGCTATGATGAGTGAAACACGCATGTGCTGGTTCCAGATAGTGCAACATACAGTGACATACTTTACAAAGACAAAATACAATACGTTTAATTGCAATGTATACATAAAGAGACAATAAATGTGTCATCAGTGTCTCATCAATGACATCTCATTTTCCAGAAATGAGTCTACAAATTGTTTACTTGTATAGTAGTTGTCTCTGCATATTAAACAGAATATACGATTTTTTTCAATACAAATAGATCTTATCTTTTGCCTATCCATAGTCAAATTTCAACGACTAAAATGCCACAGGATGTCACTGAATTTGGCATGTGAGACAGAGGGTTTACTTGTCCTGAGATAAAAGCAAGCTTTCCATATACTAACCTTTCTCTGAACCCAATGGGATAAAAGACGAACATCACTGATGACCTATAGCTTTGAATCGGCTAGCTGTCCCTAGGTTATAAATGGCATGAGGACTTTGTGTGGGTGGAGTTCGCTGTAAAGCCACAGGTGTTGGTCAGTTCTGTCCATAAATGTCTATAGGCTACTAAAATTGTCAATAATGATGTCTTAAAAAATAAAATAAGATAATAAAAACATTCAAAAATAATCTAAAACACTACTAATATAATAATCAGTACACTACACAAGAGTTAAAGGTAAGCCCCATTGTAAAACCTAGTCACATTTAGCAAATTAAATTAGTGCGGTTACCTCAACATTTACTGGAAGCCAATTTGAAAACTCAGTGTTAAAGCTAATGAGTAAATTAAATGATTAATTACATGTTGATTGAGCATTAATGATGAACACCTGCTGTTAACAAGCACAATTACTGAAGAGAAACACAAAACTGACTTACTTAAGCACTTACAGTAAGTTCATGGCTTATAATGAACTATGATGGTTTGTAGCAATTGGTTTTCACAAACGGTTTGAGTTGCCTTAACTTACAGTACTCAATTGGTTTGAGTTCTCTTACTTTATTGGGTTTTACTGTGTTCAAATTGTTGCTTTTCCTCAAATGGATTATGTACTCATTAGGATTAGTTTTTGAACTCAAATGGTTTGTCGCAATTGGTTTCCTCAAATAGTTTGAGTTACCATAACTTACTGGGTTTTACAGCATAGAAATTTATTCAAATATGGTCATAAATGGATACTTCTCCTAATTTGTTTTCGAAATGTACTATTTTGTGTTTAACAACACAACAACAAAAAGAAGTGAAGAAAATTTTGAGATTGAATAATTAAATATTTTGGTTCGACTATCCATTTTAAATTCATCATCTCACAATGAAATTCTGTTATGGTTCCATTTGATTTGTTTTTATTTAGACTTATAAAATGTTATTTATGCTAAGAGGAATGCTGGTTCTTCTGCTCTATACTGAAGGTTCATTAGATAATCCAAAATTGTTGAATAAAAATTTATAGGTTATTTAATGGATTTTCAGGGATTGCAAGGAGCTATTTGCAGAACCACACTGCAAAATATACCTAGAGGTTTTGTCTTGTTTCTTGTCCAAATATCTACAAATTCTTAAATACAATTTCTAGACACGTAAAAAAATATATTGTCTTGTTTTAGGAAAACAAAAAAGTGTCAAAATTGTGTGAGTTTTTCCTTAAAACAAGCAAAATAAGCTGCCAATGGGGTAAGCAAAAGTATCTTGTTTTTAATTTATAGAAAGTTATTTTGTTTATCCCTTTGGCAGATTATTTTGCTTGTTTTAAAGAAAAATTTATTACAAAAACTCCTTTCTTACTTAAAGTTTCTGTCTTGTTTCTAATCCAAATATCTACACACATGCACTGAGGAAGGAATTGTGCCGAAACGTCTGTGTTTTGTATCCCCTAAGAATGAAAAATAAAGCTATACAAAGTATCTATTTAATGAGTGCAAATCATGACCTTCCAAATAATAATCCAAATATCTAAACATCTTTAAACCAAGGAGCGTTTTCTAGACAAGTTAAATATAGTTTCATGATTTCAGGAATAATGTCAAAAAAAGTGAGTTTTACCATAAAACAAGCAAAATAATAGACAACATTTACATTTAAATTTAGTCATTTAGCAGACACTTTTATCCAAAGCGACTTACAAATGAGGACAAGGAAGCAATTTACTCAACTATAAGAGCAACAATGAATAAGTGCTGTAGGCAAGTTTCAGGTGTGTAAAGTCTAAGAAGAAAGTATTAGTAAATTATTATTATTATTATTTTTTTAGTACAGTTATTGGTATATCTAGAGAGGCAATTGCAGATTAGGAAGGAAAGTGGAGACTAAATAGTTGAGTTTTTAGTCGTTTCTTGAAGACAGCGAGTGACTCTGCTGCTCTGATGCAGTTAGGGAGTTCATTCCACCAACTGAGCAGATTGAGCGTGAGCGTTCGGGAAAGTGATTTCTTCCCTCTTTGGGATGGAACCACGAGGCGACGTTCATTCACAGAACGCAAGTTTCTGGAGGGCACAAACATCTGCAGAAGTGAGAGCAGATAAGAAGGGGCGCAACCAGAAGTCGCTTTGTAAGCAAACATCAGAGCTTTGAATTTGATGCGAGCAGCAACTGGCAGCCAGTGCAAAAGGATGAGCAGCGGAGTGACATGTGCTCTTTTAGGTTCATTAAAGACCACTCGTGCTGCTGCGTTCTGAAGCAGCTGAAGAGGTTTGATAGAGTTAGCTGGGAGCCCGGCTAGTAGAGAGTTGCAGTAGTCCAGTCTGGAGAGAACAAGAGCTTGAACAAGGAGTTGAGCTGCATGTTCAGATAGGAAGGGTCGGACCTTTCTGATGTTATAGAGACAATTAAGTCAATTTCTTAAGTCAATTTAAGACAATTTCTTAAAACAAGACAACATTTCTTGCTTGTCTAAAAAATGCTATATACCTTAAGAATTTCTTTATAGGTATTAATAAGAATTTTTAGATATTTGGACAAAAAATGTAGGTAAAAATTTTGCAGTGCAGCCATGATAATGTAGTATTCTTGCCTAACTCAGATCCTTTGACTTCAAAATCGGTGTGCTTGGATTTGGATCACCAGCCAGAGTAAAGTACAAATGTAGTTTAGCCATATAGTTTGTTTTGATTACATTGTGCCATTGTTCTTTTGTAAATCCTCGTCTGTTTCCATAGATTAATAATTTTTTCACATGCGTGATGTCATTGACCACCCAGCAGTGCTTTGGAGATATAGAGGTGAAAGTCCAGCAACCGCAAATGGGATGGTCTGGCAAAGCACGCCAGTGCTGTTTGAAAGTGTTTACTTTCAATATTATCATATGGAAATGAAAGCAGAAAATGAGCTTCTGCCGTCTGTCCTCGTGTTGACATCAGCGTATTCTCTTTTACAGGCTTAAAGGTAGATGGGACTCAAAGACTCTGAGCAAGTATGAGTTTATAGATTGTCTGTTTTTAACTCTTCATTTGGAGCTGCACATGCTGACATTTGATGTGAGACTCTGCATAACACTTTTCGTTAGGATGAATGAGTACATATTGACAATGTTTTATACATAGACTGTAAGAAAATAAGTGTATTTCAAGTTTAGATTTTCATTGTAATGGCTTTATACACACATGGTTTCCTCTGGTATATATACAGATGTATACAATACTTGTTTATGTAATAACTGTCCGTTTTGTGTTATCACTATTAGTAATCACTATTGTTGTGAGACTGTTTCCTGGCTGGTCAGAGTCCATGTTGATGTGTTTTATATTATTAATTAATGACATTAAGGCATGCTGTAAACTCTTAGTTCATCGACAGGCACAATGTTCAAAAGGAGCATGATTACAGTTTTCCAATCAGGGCTGCAAGATATTGGATAAATCTGATATTGCAATATTTTATTTATCTACTTGTTGCTTGTTCTAACTACTAGTTGAGTTTTTTTCAACCCGGGCTCATTGTGGAAATGTAGACCCGCGGACGTTTCTGTGGACCGCGATTACGTCCCGAGAGGTACGTATTCGAGCGTTTTTTTGTTTTCGCGGATCCGCGAGAGGCCACTGTGCGCGCTTTTTCGCGTCTCGGGCACCTCTCGCCGTTCTCGCGCGAAAAGCCGCCGGATCGAAAAAAAAAAAAAAAGCAAAAGCCCTCGTCTTCGATTTCGACCGCGTTTTCGGATCCCGCCGCATTCTCGCCCTTATTTTTCAGATTCCGTTTTTCGTCTTACCTGATTTCCGGAACCTGCTGTTCCCCGGACTCGATCCCGGTCGTCGTCCACCGCGGCCGGCTCCGGCTCCTCCTCCGGGGCTTCCGCTCTGCCAACGCAACGCTGTGAGCTAAGCGGACAAACTGATTGCATCAGGAAAGCCCTCCACTCGGAGGCGAGCCGTCGGCCGGCGAGCGCGAAGAGGAGGGGCGGAGTGGCGCCACACCGCCCCGCAGCGTTCGCTCGAAAAAAAAACAAACGCGGCCTTTACGTACCTCCGGCCACGTAAATCGCGGTCTCCAGAAACGTCCGCGGGGCTACGTTTCCAGAACGTACGTTTGAGCTTGGGTTGGTTTTTTTGGGGGGACAACCTAATTGTTTTATGTTCAATCCACTTCAATTTGTAAAAACAATTAAGTTAACTTAATTAGTCTGTGTTAGGACAACATGAAGGAATTGTGTGGAACCTATAGCGTTATTTTTTATTTTTTTTTACTGTTAGTATTCAGGTACAGAAATGAAATAATCACAATGCAAACATGCTTTTCTTACTTTGCTTTGTCATCTTTCTAGTTGAAATATATAAAAATATCTTAGAACAAGTAAAATGTAGTTTTGTAATCAACTTCCGATCCCTCCCACCTTAAAACAAGTTAGATTATCTGCCAGAAGGGTAATTAAAACCTTTATTAAAATCGTGTTTTCACTTTGTAGAATGTGTAGATGTGTAGAAATGTAGATATTTGGACTAGAAACATGACAAAGACATTTTGTTATCGCATAAATCATATAAAATCCCCATAAATACAGTAATTAAATGCAATTCTGTAGCATCTGATCTACTTCAATTCAGACTGAACATTGCATATTGTGTGATGTGACTATTGCAGATCTGATTATATTCCAATCCTATTTTCAATCATGTTAACCTGAATGAACATTTGTGTGAAGTCCGTTGTGAACATCTGACTGAAGTTGTGCTCTTTTCTTGCTAAAAATAAAACTCTCATGTGCATATTTAACATTATAACCCGTTGACAGGACTTCATTAGTCATTATTTGATTTAGGGGTCAAACTTTTTTCTTTTTTCACTGAATTATGTGACTTTGAGCAGTCAATGTCATCTCGCTGTTTTCCTTTGAGCCAAAGCAACAAATGGAGCCCATGCACAAAAAACAAAATGTAAACAAAGACACACAAGTAAGATGTCATTTTTTCAGTGAAAGCACATGAAAGGAACTACTGATAAATGAAACCAGATAATTACATCGTTTCAATTAAATATTTTGTCTAAATTCTTCAAGCATTTTCAACATTTACTTATTGCAGTTGAACTACATTTGAAATGTATTACACCTGATGCAGTCTGAAATTGAGGTTTGAGATGAAATAGATTTTTAATGGCAGCTGTATGTGTATTTTGGTCGTTTTTATTGTGCGTTGTTGTTGGTGTTGCTGTTGCTGTTTATGGGTCGTCATAATCTCCTGTAATTCCTGACTTCCAGCGCCTGTGACAATGTGATCCGTGAAGTGTTATATCACACACCTCAGGGTCAAGCGATTGAGAAAATAAGAAAGCGTACATTCTGCTATAATTGTTAATAATTATAATGTTACACAGGTATCAACAGACAGTGGTCCCTCGTTATTTGCAGGATAAAAAAATAAAATTAGTTGTCAGCTTTATTTTTTACAATTATTATTGATGTTTTAAGGCTGTAAAACCCTCCACTAGGGTTGTAACAATAGACGGTTTACCACGATTTGAACGTGCACGATTATCATACCATGAACAATTGCATATCAACGGTTTTAACCCTTAAAGACCGAGACAGCCGCCCGCGGCTAAAAAAAAGTATTGCTCTTAAATGTTTAATAACTTTTGATCCGCTGATCCTATTCATACAATTCAAAGATTAGCATAAAGAAGAGAATCTCAGCTTTCCAGTGCTGTATCACATAACATTCGCGGACTTTCAAAGGCTCCGGAATCAGTGCGGTTACGTCATCAAAATTTGACAACGCTGATTTGACAAAGAAACGCTCGTCACTGTGTCTCTGGACAAACCAGACATGATACATTGATGCATTGTCCCTCCTCCATGCCCAGATTGGTTCAAACTCGCTATATCACAACCAATAAGCATAGGTTTTGCTTTTGTTTGTGGACCAACAATGAGCTTTTTGAACAACACGGAATGAGAGATAGGCATACATTTATGTGCGGCTAAATAAAATGCAAAAAAAAAAGTTTTGCATGAAATAATTCTCATACTAAGTACTTTTGCATGCACAGCAGCACAGAAACATGACAAAACAGAGACGCAGCAAAGACGAACTGCTGCTCTTGCTGTTTTCAAAAGACACAAATGAAGGTGCAGCTGTTTGTCTGCATTGCAGACAACCATATCCATATCCATATCGATAGACAACCATATCCATGCTGGCACATAAAACCTAAAGATGTTCCATATTGAATCTAGTTTCGTTATGTAACTATTTATAGTATAGTAAATATTTATATCTATTTTTTACTGAGGATTTGCACCATGTTTATTTGGACTTTGACACATTATTTATTATTTTCTTATTTTTTATTTGTTCATTGTAAGTGGAGTTGTTTATAGTAACTAAAAATATATTATTTGGAAAAAGTCAAATTTGCTTCACTGTTCTATTATTTTGTAACATTTGTAACATACCGTATACCGTGAAACCGTCAAACCGTGGTATTGTTTTAGACGATTATCATACCGTGAAAAATTCATACACATACGTTACAACCCTACCCTCCACTACATACTTTATACACATTTCTCAGACAGACATTAACGTTTTCACACTTTCTCCCTTGTTTAAACACTCTCAAAGTTCAAACTTTTATATTAAAATAAGGCCAGTATTATAGAATGAACTCGAAGACCAAAACTATTTGATCTTCAACTAATTTATTAGGTAATGACGCCCTATAACTTGTACCTTCCTTTAGCAAGTCCAGAAGTTCAACTTTTTGCAGAAGTTCTGCCTCTTGGGTGCTGCCAAAAGTAAGGTGTAGTAATGCAGTGAAAGCCCAAACAGCAGCTAAAATCTCATTTCAGCAAAACAATGGCTGCGTCCGAAACCGCCTACTACCCAGTAGGTACTGCAACTGAATTTAAACGTACTACTCGGCCGTTGGAAAAGTACGTTCTATAAAGTATGAATGTGAAAAGTATGAATGGAATTCGGACGTACTACACCTGCCATTTTGCCATGGTCACGTGACCTACCGGCGTCAGTTGCGTCGCTTCATGAATTCTCTCGCAGGGCATCATGGGATAGCGCAGCGTGCATTGGATGCGCATTTCAGAATCTCGCTGAAAGTAGTAAGTCATCCGGGTACTTCTCGCATTCTGATTTTCGAATTCTATGAATTCAGACGTAGTACTCGGCTTGCATACTGATTTTAGTGTACTATATAGTATGGAAGTATCTAATATCTAATTAATTTTCACCAGATATTTCCCCACTGTATATCAAGAAAAGGGAGAATTTGTCTATTTTCAAGTAAGCTTAGAGTTAAAAATGGACATTCAACTCTGCTGTAAACCTTACAATTTCTGTGTTGCCATGGTAACCTGGGCCTGGTTCTGCCTGGGTGCTGGTTTGGGGTTTGGGGGTAGTCCTGTGGTACTTTGTTTGCTGGTTCCCTGCTGAAAAATCCAGCTTAAACCAGCCTAGGCTGGTTGGCTGGTTTTAGCTGGTGGACCAGGCTGGTTTTGGAGGGGATTTGGCCACTTCCAGGCTGGTTTCCAGCCATTTCCAGCCTGGTTTTAGCTGGTCAGGCTGGGAGATGACCAGCTAAAACCAGCTTGATCTGCCTAGCCAAGCTGGGAGTCCAGCCAAAGCCAGCTATATCTAGCTTTAACCAGGCTGGTTGAGCTGGTTTTAGCTGGATTTGGCTGGTCATTTTCCAGCCTGACCAGCTAGGACCAGGCTGGAAATGGCCAAAACCCCTCTAAAACCAGGCTGGTCGACCAGCTAAAACCAGCCAACCAGCCTAGGCTGTTTTAAGCTGGATTTTTCAGCAGGGTTAAGTGAGGGGTATTTGTGGATTAGATGTTATACAGTATATAGCAAATAGCTGCATCTTAACACCCTCATTTATCAAAACTATGCCTGTTTTCAGTGTGTGATAAACGTATTATAACATGCAGAAAAATGACTCTCGACTCACCTTCCCTTGTTGCTGTTTCTTTTTCAGAATCGCCTCGATTGTCCATCGCCTCTCTTGGCAGTAATGACCGCTCCTCCATTACTACGCTGTCTGATTGCTCTGACTTCACAGACGTCCAGAGGCCCGTAAGCGTAGTCTCCAACATATCATCTGGGTCCGGTTCCTCTCGGGACGACGTTCCCTTGTCAGGTGTTGTGTCCGCTGCTGTACCAATCGAGGACAATGTGGATCTAGAGCTGACACCTGCTGCCAATCCGACTGAACCTAATCTTACCCAAACATCCAGTCACTTCCTCCAGCAAAACAGCAGCAACACTGTTAACAACAATACCAGTTTCTCTCCATTTGCTGCCAACACCATGGCACCCAACCCCGAGCTCACCTACTTGGACCGTGTGGTTATGGAGATCATTGAGACCGAACGAATGTATGTGAGAGATCTGCGGAGTATTGTTGAGGTAAGCATAAGCCTTTCAAATCCTTCCCCCTAAAAACTTTATTTACATTATATGCTTAATCAATCAATCATATAGCAATTCACATATTTTAATAATTAAAATAAATACATTATTATAGACAAGTAAATAGATGATGGATCGGTTATTATCTCAACACATTGGCTTAAACTGATTATAGACTGCTCCTAAAACACTGAACACAATGTATTGGTCTTCAGTTGAGGTTGTGTGTGGTATATCAGTGGACACTTGCAGATAAAGTACATTACTGTCGTGTTGTTCTGCAGTCTATCATTAATGATTTTCATTTATAGCTTCTAAGTTAACGGTTGTTATGGTTTGTTCCACAGTGTAGATTAGCATGTAGGTGTACTTGACTTTTAACATACATGCTATAGGTTCACTCTTTTCTGTCAGTCTGGAAAGTGACCAGCTAAAACCATTTAAAACCAGCTTGACCAGCCTGGTTTAAGCTGCACATAGCTGGTTTTGGCTGTGTTCCCAGCCTGGCTAGACTGGTCAAGCTGGTTTTAGCTGGTCATCTCCCAGCCTGACCAGCTAAAACCAGGCTGGAAATATCTGGAAACCAGCCTGGACAGAAAAGAGTGAACCTATAGCATGTATGTTAAAAGTCATGTACACCTACATGCTAATCTAGACTGTGAGACAAACCATAACAACCGTTAACTTAGAAGCTATAAATGAAAATCATTAATGATAGACTGCAGAACAAGACGACAGTAATGTACTTTATCTGCCAAAACCACTCTAAAACCAGGCTGGTCGACCAGCTAAAACCAACCAACCATCCTAGGCTGGTTTAAGCTGGATTTTTTAGCAGGGTGTCTTGCAAGTCAAATATGAACCAAGGATAGCTGATGTTGTGCTGCATCTTCCTTTGTTTAAAGGTAACTATAGTTACTAATGCAGTGAAAATCTATTTGCTAATTGTACTCACATGAACACATTAGTGCATTGAATGAATTTGGGCCCTATCATACACCCGGCGCAGTGTGACGCAAGGTGCGGCTCAGTAGTCTTTTGGTAGTTTCAGCTTGGCGCAAGAGTCGTTTTGAGACGTTGCGCTACGCTGTTTAAATAGCAAATGCATTAGCACTCATTTGTGCGCCCAAAGGCGTTCTGGTCTAAAAAGGAAGGCGTTCTGAGGTGCACTGCTGGCGCGTTGCTATTTTGAGAAACTATAATAGATTTTTCATTAGACCAAAACAAACCAGGTCTAAACTTAGAAAAGTTGCGCCTCGCTTACACACTGCTTAATACGCACAAGAGAGCAATAGGCAAATATCTTTACATATGAAAAAATGTAAATATTAAGGATATATATAGGATATAATAAGAATAGATATAGGATATAAATATAAAGGATTAAAATATTACAAAACATATTATTTTCTAGCCTACATAAATATGAAAAATCACTGCTTTTATGTCTTCTTCATCTCGGGAGGCTTTTTCAGTTCATTCATAACAATTTGCTTTTGTATAATGTTATTATTATCAGCAGTATTATTTATTATATCCATATTTATATTTGTTTTATTAAAAACAAACTTAGATTTGCCCACCTGTCAGGTGTTAGACCATATGGGGCACAGCATGTGTTTTAGGATATAACTCAGGTTTTTGAGCACACTTCATTATTATTGTTCATTTATTCGTTTGCTGGAAATTAGAACTGAATTTATAAATAGTTTTGAAACAAATATTTGCGCTTAACAAACAAAAGTATTTCTTTATAGACTAATTGATGTCTGTGCGTAAAGGTTTTCCTATCCAAGAGCGAATGTGAAAGTTGATCCATTATCTCTCATTCTCACGCAGTAGATGCTCTGTTTAACTGTTTTCTGTTAATAAACTGTGAACTGTTTGCTTGTGAAATGCTCATTTTTTTCCACTTAGACTTACTTTGCGTCCTGTAAATAGCGAATGCGCTTATGCCGCGACGCAGCTGGCTCTTAAAGGTAATGGGAGATGAGACTCTTATTGGTTTATTCTCAAAACACACCTATAACTCATTAAGAAAATAAACTCAACCCTTTTAGAACATGCGCCACGGCGCAAGGCAGATTTCCCGTCCTTAAATTAGCAAAAACGCGTCCTGACACGTCCTGAAAGCGTTTGCGCCCTGCGTTTTGCGCTCTGCGCATGGACCGTCAAAATAGAGCCCTTTATGTTTTTGTGAGCTAAACTAGGTTTTTGTAAAATGAGCATTGTATCAGATGATGGAATACGGTTATTTTCTGTAAATTTAAACAGTCCTATAAAACCTCCGTATTTTTACAGAAAATTCACTGCCGGTATTTTTCCGTAAATTTAACAGATTTGGTTAACAGTGTAAATAAATTAAAGCTAAATTATACATGTTGCGTTGATTGAACTAAACAACATTACATTACCTTTATGTAACTAATTTAAGTTTACTCAAATAAATATTCTTTCTTTAAGGTAACTTAACTCGGTTACGTGGAACCTGTTGACATAAAAAAGTTAATTAAAGCCAACATATCATTTTTTTGAGTGTACATTAATCTGCAAGTTTGCATTCAGATCTTCCTCTATCCAATCAACAAATGATAGATAGAATCAAGTCTCCACTCCAACATAATATAAGAGAGAGAGAAAAATGCTGATACATCCATTACGTTACAGCTTTAAGCTTATTATGTCATTAGCAGGTTAGTTCAGGGCACTGGAATCGCAGTGGGTGTGTGGTTCAATCCATCAGGTCGTATCAAATCTCATGTTTAATTCTCATTCTATTGCATCCACACTTGAAAGCATTTCTTCTTTAGATGTTAAAAACATTACTGATTATGACTTGTTAGCAGTTAGACATGCACTGAACCGGGATTATCCGTTATGTAACATCCAGTTTGACAATTGGATTGTGCCAATTGAGTCATCTGAGTACAGCACAGTGTCACACAACTTTGAGTGAGATTACTTGCATCACAGTAACTCTGTTTTTGAACTAAAGATTGCATTTATATAGGCATATGCCTAAGATTTGTTTTGCATGTACTGTACTGTACAGATATCCATTATTTTCTGTCTTTTAAGATACAAACAGAAAATATGTGGAGTAAGAATATTATATTTAAATAAAATACCAAGAACTACATTTTCAGAAGAGTAAAAGTCTGTGTTTAGTGCAACATTAATGTAACCTTACTTGGCAGTAGCCATAGATGTATACACTAGATATTGCATATGGACCCTGAACATGTGTGAATAGCGCCGCCATATTTGTACAGTGCTCCTACGACAAATGTCAATCAACTGCATTAGTCAAGACTAAAGCCAATGTAAAGAACACTGTGTATGGATGCAATAACTAGCAAACAAAGCACAAAGGCAGAACATTTCATAGGTAAGATTTATTTTTTTTACTCTTTTGCATGTTACAAACTTTTGTGCTAAACAAGTATTGATGATAATACAGTCTCTGCTACAGGCAAAGTAGCACCAACTTACACCAAATACTGGGCTTATGCTAGTTTTGTTGAATAAACAAACAATAGAAATGAAGTTACTTGAAAAAACTTGTATTATTGGTCAAGTCGTTCATAACGGAGATTCTCAGAAACGAATCGCTCCCTCCGTTAGAATGAGAAGTGAAAGCGGGAGAGGAGGTGTGTTTCAGGACACGGTTTAGAACAAATTTAGCAGGGAGGGAAGATAATACATTTCCATGCACACAAACACATGCTCTTTGTCAGCAATGCCTGTGCGATCACTTATTAATTGATGTAAAATTATAATTTTTGTAATTTTAAAACATATTTGCATACTGACCACCGGGGAAACTCCCGATCATAGATATATGTAAAAAGGTGTGTATATCTCTGGCTCTGGATGGCCAGTCCTCCACTACACCTTGGTCCCACATTAATTTCAAAGGAGCGCTACCCTGTACTAAAATGGCGGCTATATTGACGCATTTCATTCCAATAGATAACAATAGCAAAGGCGACATCTAATGTAAATATCTATGGGCATCAACACAGCTTGAATTGGATTGGGGAGATTGTGCGGAAGTTTCCAGAAAAAACAAACGTGCAATATTATCAGGCCTCTTTCAGTTCACTTAATGCCGAGTTCAGACTGCATGATTTTGAAAGTAGTCGTGTCACAGATGTTTTCACACTGCTTGACTATCAGGGCTAGCGTTTCGTCGCTGCTTTGTTTACACTGCAAGATGGATCGGCGACAGGGACATTCACATTGCATGACTTATAAACTATAGGAAGAATCGCCGACAACTTCATCCAAACTACGTCTCACAGCCAAAAACACGTCGTATATCTTTTATTATTAACTACATAATGAGAAAGAAGCCTTTAATGGGGTAGAACATGTACATATTTGCTCACCTGGGTTTAAAGGAAATTAGCCATTTCTCCTCAACGTTGCTAATAAACTAATTTCTTTCTGAAACGCCAAACAGACACGGTTGCTCCTGAGTCCTGTCAAACCTCCACTAGTTTTTCCTCCATTTCGTGGGTCCAAATAAACCGAAAAAGAGCGCTGTTAACTTCTCCCCCAGCCTCCCGCTGGCCTGCAGCAGGTATACACACACGCACACACACAAGTGAATGCCGCTCTCTCATTGGCTGTAGGCGATGGCTGATGTTATTTTCAGTCAAAACTCAATTCACACGGCATGATTTGAATCGCCGACAGCTCCAGATATTCAGCACGGCAAATATCTCGCAGGCATCGGCGACTAACCGGCGATTCTCTCAGATGGCGTCTTTGATAGTTCATACTGTGTGATTGTCACTCACGTGCACGAGCAGCGATTTGCCTGTGATTTCAGGCATTTGTCGGCGATTTCTCAAAACCTGTTGGCGAGCCAAAATCAGGGCTAAAATCACGCAGTCTGAACTAGGCATTAGAGATCTTCTTTAGATTTAGCCTGTCATATATCGCCAACCTGATTTCACCAAGTAGGACGTGTTCCTGGATTAACATCTATGAATTAAGAATTAAGGGATACGTTTAAAGTTTAGGCTTATGGTTAGGTTTATTTATTCATTTCTACATGATTGTTATCCAACTATAATTTCCCTCTGATTTTGAGAATAATTTACAGTTATGAGGGTTTTAGGGCTAGGGAATTGGTGTGGATTAACATTTTCCAACAAAAATGAAATGTTAATCCAGGATTGCATCATACTTGGCAAAATCATGACATTTGTCATATTTTTTTTCTGTCAAGCTGGTTCTATACTGAATCTGCAGTATTAGGGTATGGAGTGGAATCTGTGGAGGCTCTCATCAGCTTTTCTCTAAATAAGGTTTCGCTGAATTAGCAGTGTGTTTGGGAACATTATCATGCTGAATAGTGAAATCATTAAAAGCATGTCTTAATGTACAATAAACTCTATATACATATATACTCGATACTACTGGCAGAATCGCAGAGAGGGGTCTGGATGCAGAACTGATGCAGTGCAATAAATTGCATACAACAAATTGGCAGGCATATTGTCATAAGGGGGTTATGACAATATGCCTGCCAATTTATTGTATGCAATTTGTTGAATTATCTTAAACATCGAAGTGTTTCTAGAAGTTTATAAATTCTCCCATGTTTGTCTGATTTATTCTTGAGTATTCAAGACTGGCTTTCTCTTTGCAGGACTACCTTGCTCATATTATAGATACAGGAGATCTTCCGATCAAGCCAGAACAGGTGTGTGCCCTATTTGGAAACATAGAGGACATCTATGAATTTAACAGGTAAGACATCCTCCATTATTAACGTTATTACCAAACAACACTTACATTCTTTACATTGAAATGCCACACATTTCCAAAGATGTTACTTACTTAACATTTTCATTCTATAGCACAAATGTCCCAACAATAATCTGTATTGGATCCAAGCGGCAACCTCCCGCTCTCTTTCGGGAAGCCAATACGGAAGTAACTTAAACTGCAGTTCATCCGAAATTCCGCTAGTCCTGGCCGCTCCTGGCTCCAAAACAGAGCAAATTTCAATTGAGCCCACTGTTAGAATGGGAAACTTTACAGCAGAAAAAAAGGTGTTTACAGCCTGGTACAAAAAAAAGATTTTGGTTAATACAGCTAATATTACCCTTCATGACAACTGTGAGGGGGTGAATTTTTTTATAACTCATCCGTTTCCTTTATATTAAGTTTGCATAATTAAGGGCGTGGCCACTTGAGTGACAGCTAGGTCTTGTTGGTCGCCGTCACGTCACCTCAGCTGAATCCTGCAGATTAGCCACTGAACTCGGCATATTTATCGTATTTCTGTGTTGTTTTATGTGGCTTTACACAGTCAACAGCCTTTTGGACTTGTTTCCTACAATTATTAGATGGCATGGCATGCTGTGTGCACTTATTGTGCTCACAAGCCGTTCACTTGGCCTCCGTTTCCCATGTGAGTAAAGTTATATACTTATATTCTATCTCTATACATGTATTTGTTTTATTTAAGATCATTTATATTTATATTTAGAGCTGTAATGCGCTCCAGAATCTGACGAATTGATTAGCTGTAGGCTCTAGAACAGTCATCTGAAGCGTTGTCATACAGTGTTATGCTGGATTTCATCAATGGTCTTACATTAGCTAACACAGACTATATCTGAAGTGTTTGGAAGTAATTCGCATTTTCCTCCTGTAGGAAAACATCATAAGAACAATGTTTAGTGGCTCAATGTATTACAGCAGTGTTTTTAAAAGTCTAAACACTTTATTGATATAGTGTACAACCAAGCACATGTTGTCAGAACACAAACGAGTCACAGGTGATAAAGTATTAAGCGTTTCTCTCTCCGCCTCTTTGCCCTTGTTTGGTATCCCGCCGTGGGTGTGATGACGCACGAACAAAATGGCGACGGTTGGCGGCGCCTACTTGTGGCTTCTTTTGCTCTCTTCAGAAACCTATGGGTGACGTCACGGATACTACGTCCATATATTTTACAGTCTATGGTTGGATCACAATCAGTTTGACCATGAATATTTCGACCTAGTTTCAAAGGCAAGAAGTTAGTGGGAATATAAAGAGTAGTTGGCTTCAAAGCTCTAACTCACAAAACACAAGTCTTGAACACATAGGGATTATTTCCTTTCCTCCTCACCTTTCCTCATCTAACCAGTCATCAATGCATTGTTTTTGAATGTAGTTGTCAGTCCACCACAGAGAAATAATTTTCTTCAATACCATACAGTAAGTGAGTGACTGATGAGCATGTTTCTGTTTGTGCTTTGTCACAAATGCATGACACAAAAAGTGTGGCCTACATCTTGGTTTGCTGTGTTTTTGTGTCGGCTTAACCCTACGTCGTTGCTTTCAAATCCATTTTAAAACATGGATTGAACTACACTTCATGTATGAGGGATTCCGATCACTCATACTGCATAGTTGATCGCTTTTATCATGTTCTCTTACAAATTAGTTAAGAAATTAATCAGAGATTTGACCACAGTTAACCCTTGTATGGTGTCTGTGAAACCCGTTTTCAGTTTTTTTCAAAAGAAAAATTAAACAATTAATTATTTTTTCAACCTTAAATTCATTGGCTTTTGCTTATTTTCTGTGAAGAACTTAAATCCGAACAAACGGCCACTCAGTGGAAACGGGCCGCCAGTGTGGTACAAAGGTAAAAGGGACAAATAACCATGTTTGCTGTGTAGGGGTGTCACGATTTCGATTTTTAATCGAAATCGATCGAAATTTATGCTCAATTTCGATTATCGAATCAAAAAATAGAATCGTTGATGCTGCCACGCCCCCATGTCACGTCAGCTTTGCCTGCCAAGCGGGAAAAAACAGGCTTGTTGAAGTGCTTGTTAAACTGCAGACGCAGGAGACCCGTCGACAGAGCTTTAACCCTCTCCTCTTTTAATGAAGTCGCCGGTGTGGAAGCATTTTGGATTTCCAGTGAGTTATGTTGACAACGTTCGTGTTGTCGAAAAAAAAAACACAGTTTTGCAAGCTCTGCTATGTACGTATTACGTACGGTTCGTCTGATAGACAACACCGGCATCACGATCCTCCGCCCGCCCCCGTTGCAAATCCGCTCGCGAAAAGTACACACTCAGGCCCTGTTTACACTGTCTTTGTTTTTAAATGGCATTTTAGAACGACAACGATTTGACATCCACAGTGGCGTGTAGCATTTCT
Organism: Danio rerio; assembly: GCF_049306965.1. Classification (NCBI taxonomy): domain Eukaryota; kingdom Metazoa; phylum Chordata; class Actinopteri; order Cypriniformes; family Danionidae; genus Danio; species Danio rerio. Next base: position 3,269,856 of record NC_133195.1, on the reverse strand, counting down.
GAGCAGCCCTCCTTCCTCACTACCGCTGAAAATGCACATCACGTGACCACACAGACACAGACGCACACACAGCCATGCGCTCGAGACAGCAGCTCCAGGCAGTCAGAGGACTGCTTCCATCTTTCACTCACTTGTACTTCGTCATATTAGCGCACACCTCAGATACTGTTGGCTGGTTTCTGTTGGTTGTGCGTCTTTTTTACCGACGCCATTATAACGACACAGATCACTGCCTATTCACGAGTCCCGCAGAAAAAGTGATTGACAGGTAGTAATTATGTGTGGATCTTGCCTTTATTCATTTACTGTATGATTTGTTTATGGGTAAAACAAAGACCATGCAGGTCAGGTAGTTTAAACGGTAGGCTACAAATAATTAATTTGTTATTAATTAATTTTTCATAATCGAAAATCGAATCGAATCGTGCCTTTAGAATCGACAATGTAATCGAATCGAGAATTTGGAGGATCGTGACACCCTTATTGCTGTGCATATGGCTGGTAATTGGGATTAAGTAAACATTTGTTGTGTAATTTAACATAAAATTGTTTGATAGTGTTAATTTGGACCCAGACCCATGAACACTGGCTGAGTAACCAAAATACGAACACCTCACAAGGGTTAAAGGGATAGTTCCCCAAAAACTGAAAATTGTTATAATAAGATGTTCTCACCATTGTCTTTCTTTTATTTTGAAGAAAGCTGAAACCTTGGAAATCCAGTGGTTACCAAACTTGTTCCTGGAGGGCCGGTGTCCTGCAGATTTTAGCTCTAACCCTAATCAAACACACCTGAACAAGCTAATCAAAGTCTTACTAGGTATACTTGAAACACCCAGGCAGGTGTGTTGAGGCAAGTTGGAGCTAAACCCTGCAGGGACACCGGCCCTCCTGGACCGAGATTGTTGACCCCTGCTGTAAACTCTGGCTGTTTCTCAATATGCGTTCTTCAGCGGTCTTGCGTCCTCGTGCAGCGTCATCATCAGCTGCCTAAGTTCAGTTTCAATACTCAAGGCCGCAAGTACGGAGGACGCGTGAAACTTCCCGGATGTGTTCTTGATATCGAGGACACACCGATGCAGACTTGAGCACCGAACTCGCTCTGGAAGTCCCAGAAGTCATTGCGACTGGATGTGGGAAGCGCTGCATTTTGTTTAGATTCATTATTAAAGTTCAGTGATATCATTTATTTACTTCAGGAGTTTCCCTAAATGACACAGTGAATTTAAACATTACCATGAACATCTTAATAAAGGAATAAACACATTAAGGGTGTTTGTTTGCTGAAATTCGTATTAAAATCTGTTTTATTTATATTGTGCAGAGTATATTTATAATGTTTTTATGGAAAGTATATATTTTGAAGAGGGGGGGAAACAATATATCGTTGTATGAGTGCTGTAATGTTTAAATAATTTCCATTTAAAACGCGTGAAGGTCACATGACCATCAGGAAGAACGCAGCATCCCATTTCTCAAAGGACGCGTTCTCTTCCCTCGCGGTCTCCTGAGTTCGTTCTTCCGAGGACACCTGGCAAGACCGCTCTCCACAAGAACACAAGTCCGTTCTCTGCGTTCTTGGAGTTGAGAAACAGCCAATGTCTTCCATAGCAGTTGTTTTCCCCGTTATGGAAGTCAGTGGTTACATGTTTTGAGCTTTCTTCAAAATATGTTCAGCAGATAAAAGAAACTCAGTTGCTACACTGCAAAAAATGCTTTTCTTGCTTAAATTTTTTGTCTTGTTTCTAGTCTAAACATCTAAAATTTCTTATATCAAGAGACATTTAGACAAGCAAAACATATTATCCTGTTTTGAGAAATAATATGCCAATATCAAGTGAGTTTTTCCTTAAAACAAGCAAAGTAATCTGCCAATGGGGTAAGCAAAATAAACTTGTTTTTTCTTTTGACGTAAGATTATTTTGCTTACCCCATTGGCAGATTATTTTGCTTGTTTTAAGGAAAAACTCACTTAATATTGGCATATTATTTCTCAAAACAAGACAATATGTTGTTCTTGTCTAGAAAATTCTTCTTGATTCAGGAATTTTTAGATATTTGGACTAGAAACAAGACCAAAAATCTAAGTAAGAAAAGCATTTTATGCAGTGTAGCACATGAAGATAGCGAGTAAACTTTCATTTTTAGGTGAACATTTGTTTTAAGGAGATTTTAGGTTCTTCATCATGACATTGCTTTATTAATCACACTCATGGACACACACACACACACACACACACACACACACACACACACACACACACACACACACACACACACACACACACACACACACACACACACACACACACACACATAGAGAGAGTGGTAAGAAATGTTCCTTTATCGGTGATCACAGATAGAGGAGGTCTTGCAGACTGCATGTGCTGTTAATTCTATATCAAAATGCCTTTTACATGCTTAATGCTGTAATGGCCTTTTAGGATTTAATCTTTAAAGTACAACATGCTCTGCATATTTCTGTATTTATCAGTAATTGGATGTTTTATGGTCTGTTAATATCGTATCTCCCCTTTTTAGTGAGCTGCTTCAGTCACTGGACATGTGTGACAGTGATCCTGTGGCCATTGCCAGATGCTTTGTGATTAAGGTGAAGTTCAAGCTGACACTATAAATCTTTCATGGCTTTAGATCTAGTCAGATTTTAACATTATAATTTATAATAAATAAAAACATGACTAGTGTTTATGGTTAAAAATGAATTTATTCAGCATGTTTAAGTTAAATCTACAGAATAACAGTATACTAATTATAGCTAATTATGTAGGACTTTCTCAACATGGATGACAATTTGAATTGTTTCATTAATTGTGTGTTGTTTAGAAAAACTGACTGACTTTATTTTCCTTTTTTTTCCCTTTTTGATTTAGAGTGAATATTTTGACATCTACACACAGTATTGTACCAACTACCCAAAGTAAGTTGCACTGAATGCCAAAAAGTTGTTTAGTGATTGTTGTTTAGGAAATGATCATGGTTGTGTACGCAACTCTTGTTCAGAGTAAAATTATAATCAATAATCCGTTCATGTCTGCAAAAGCACACAAATCCAGGGCCAATTTCAATGTCTAATGTGATGTTTCACATTAGACATTGTACAATGCCAAATTGTATTGCCCAACTCGGTCCCACTTTATATTAAGTGGCCTTAACTAATATTTACTTACATAGGAATTAATAGTTTGTTACAATGTACTTATTGTGCAAATACATGTATTTACTATGTACTTAAGCTTGATTAAATACATGTATGTAATTACATCTGTAATTAACTTTTGTAATTACATTTGTAAATACACTGTTGACCATCCCTTACACCTTAACCCACCCTTAAACCTACCCATACCACCAAACCTGTCCATAACCCAACCCCTATCCCAACTCAAGAGCACCACAAGTGTTCTCAAATACATTATAAACACAGTAAGTACATTGTATTTATTTTTTGATGTAAGTACATAGTAGTTAAGGACACGTAATATAAAGTGGGACCCCCAACTCTACTATGAATAGTTAGTAGGTAAGACATTAAGCATTGTCAAATGTAAGACAATTTATCAGTTTGCTTGGTGATATATTTGTTAATTAGTGTACTGTACCATGTTTTCACCTTTCAAAATCTCTCCTTAGCTCTGTGGCTGCTCTAACAGACTGCATGAGAAACAAAACTCTTGCTAAATTCTTCAGGGAGAGGCAAGCTACTCTAAAGCGCTCGCTGCCTCTGGGATCTTACCTTCTCAAGCCTGTCCAGAGGATCCTCAAATATCATCTGCTACTTCAGGTTAGCCAAGCACTCTTACAATTATACTGTATAGAATAGAAGCGGATTCAGAGTCTTCTTTGTGAGACTGTGAGCAATGTAGTATGTACAGTTTTGACAGATTTTAGTATTAATTGTTTTTTGAGCATCAGGGCCCGGTTTTTCAAAAGGTTTAATCCGGATAAAATTGATCCGGATTTAGTAATCCTGTTTTTGTGATCCGTGATCACGTAATCCAGCTTACTTTTTGAGCCAGTTTTTCAAAGCAACATTGGATTGGATCAATCTGATCTGGATAGGAACTTTTCAGGATCACTAAATCTGGATTACCAGTGCTCAATCACAATGTAGATGGATAGATAGGCCTATGTAAAGAGCAACAAGTATAGCCAGTGTGGGGTAAATATAACTTTATTTTTATTAGAAATGAAAACACACATTTAAAAAAAATAAATAAATAAAAACCCCACCCCATCCTCTTCCAGCAGTCCGTTTATCTGAGACCTACAACAAAAACACTGTACATTGAGGTATTTATAATAAGTTACAAATGTCAAAATGACTTCTTCATCTGATATGGAGAGAGTAGCTTGTCTGAGCAAAGCCTTTAGGAGGTGTATCTCAAATCTGGCCTTGGTTTGCTGCAGTTTGGTCAGAGTCAGTTGTTCCTCGGCCAGATAAAGCTGTGCTTCTGCCCTTTCAGTCTCTTTTAGCAATTGTTGAAGGTGATTTCAAAAATCAGTGATTGCCATTCTTTGCATTTTCTTGGTTATTCTGTAATCATTGCATGCATCACTAATAAATATTCTAAAAACAAAAATATTTTCCATTGTGATGAATATATATATATATATATATATATATATATATCAATTAGTGACAGAATAAAATGTATTGTTTCTGGTCAATTTTGACAGCTGTTTGCTGTAGGCCTATACCATATGTTAAAGCCAATAATCACTGCAGCCTGACAGATGAACAAATAAAGTTAAAACCTTATGAATAAATAGTATATCTCGTAAGATACTGCATGATCCAAACATAGTATTATTTAATAAATTTTTTAAGTTTTCATTACATTTTGGGCATAAAATCCACACTAAATCCACCCTTCTGATGGGATCAGTTTAATCCAGGTTTTTTGGATCAAAGTGACCCAAATCCTACAAAAAAGGTCTGAAGAACCCAAAGTAAAGGTTTGATCCGGATCAAAACCAAGATCAGATTACGTGATCTAATCCGATTAGGTAATCCGTTTTTTTTCTTTTGAAAAACCCATTTTAAAGATTTGATCCAATCCCTTATCCAAAATCCTAGTGGATTACTTTTGAAAAACCGGGCCCAGGTTACACTTTTTAGGCTAAATCACCTGGAGCCACATGTATCAACGCTGCGTACGCACAAAAACTTTGCGTACGCCTGGTTTCACGCTCAGAATCGCTCACGTTTGGATTTACTAACAATGAACTGAACGTGGGAATGTGCGCAGCTCCACACCAGCTTTATGGCTGGCGTACGCACATTTTTTGTGCGTGTCTGTTTTATTTCCATTGGCGACTCCTAGAGGCAGTTGTGTTAAATTCCTCTCTACAAAGTGTCTGAGCCTTGCAATGGCAGCTGTATGAGACGGGTTCAGCAGGTATATAAGGTTTCCATACCATACAGTTGACCAGCCAAACATTAAAGCACAATTTGCAGCAGTAGCCTGTTTTCCCAATGTAATCTGAGCGATCTACTGCACGCACATTGCTATAAAGACACTATCTGAAGATGAATTTGCATGCGTGAATCAGAAATATTTCCATTCAATAAATGTGCAAATAAAATATGATGCACAAACTTATTGATGATTCCTACTTGTCTTTCTCGTGATAAATAGTGGGCAAAATCTGATATGTAGCGGGGGAAAAAAGAAGAAAGAGCTCATCAGACGCTGGATTCGAACCGATTTTATGCTCGAACGTGTCCATACATGATCACATGCGTCTAACGAGGTGCGCCACTGAGACTGCTAAGGGTACAGCAACATTTTACAGATATAAACCACACTATTTCTTTTTTAAATGCACTCAGTGCGATGTTCAGACCCAACTGTGTTAACCGCATCAGCTAAACTCTCCCACTCTATTTTTTTCTTTTGTTGTTAATTCCGGAGAACAAACTTGCAAATAACACCGCTTTTCTCCGGTCTACCTCCGAAACCAGCACCTCCAATTCACATTCTGTTCAAAGTTTCTCTTTTTGCTTGATTTTGCCGTTGCTTTTTTGTTGGGTTTTTCCAAAGTAGAGTCATTAGCATATTCATACGGGGGAGGAGGCAGGGAGGGGTTTTGTGCTCGTGCATGTTGCGCTCAGTTTCACGTTCATTCGGATGTACAAGAGAATATGCGTGAGATTCGGCGTACGCAGTGTTTCATACATCTGGAGCCACATGTATCAATGCTGCGTACGCACAAAAACTTTGCGTACGCCAGGTTTCACGCTTAGAATCGCTCCAGTTTGGATTTACTAACGATGAACTGAACGTGGGAATGTGCGCAGCTCCACACCAGCTTTATGGCTGGCGTACGCACATTTTTTGTGCGTGTCTGTTTTATTTCCATTGGCGACTCCTAGAGGCAGTTGTGTTAAATTCCTCTCTACAAAGTGTCTGAGCCTTGCAATGGCAGCTGTATGAGACGGGTTCATCGATCTAGCAGGTAAATAAGATTTCCATACCATACAGTTGACCAGCCAAACATTAAAGCACAATTTGCAGCAGTCGCCTGTTTTCCCAATGTAATCTGAGCGATCTACTGCACACACATTGCTATAAAGACACTATCTGAAGATGAATTTGCATGCGTGAATCAGAAACATTTCCATTCAATAAATGGGCAAATAAAATATGATGCATAAACTTATTGATGATTCCTACTTGTCTTTCTCGTGATAAATAGTTGGCAAAATCTGATATGTAGCGGGGGAAAAAACAAGAAAGAGTTCATCAGACGCTGGATTCGAGCCGAGTTCATGCTCGAACGTATCATTTCATGATCACATGCGTCTTAAAAGTAGCGCCACTGAGACTGTTAAGCATACAGCAACATTTTACAGATATAAACCACACTATTTCTTTTTTTTTATGCACTCAGTGCGATGTTCAGACCCAACTGTGTTAACCGCATCAGCTAAACTCTCCCACTCTATTTTTTTCTTTTGTTGTTAATTACGGAGAACAAACTTGCAAATAACACCGCTTTTCTCCGGTCTACCTCCGAAAGCAGCACCTCCAATTCACATTCTGTTCAAAGTTTCTCTTCTTGCTTGATTTTGACATTGCTTTTTCGTTGGGTTTTTCCATTAGCATAGTCATTAGCATATTCATACAGGGGAGGAGGCAGGGAGGGGTTTTGTGCTCGTGCATGTTGCGCTCAGTTTCACGTTCATTCAGATGTACAAAAGAATATGCGTGAGATTCGGCGTACGCAGAAAAAATTTCAGATGTATGAAACACTGCGTACGCCGAATCTCACGCATATTCTTTTGTACATCTGAATGAACGTGAAACTGAGCGCATTTACAGCTTTGTGCGT
>NC_133195.1:3227500-3257500 GCF_049306965.1 Danio rerio | reverse complement strand
CCAAATTTGCCCACTGGCCTCTGTCCATCCTCCTAACCATCCCCATATCCTCTCTGTCTCATCTCCACCAATTAGCTGATATGTGGTGTGAGGTCTGGCGCAATGTGACTGCTGTAGCGTCATTCAGGTTGATGCTGCACCTTGGTGGTGGATGAGGAGATTCCCCCTAAAATGCAAAATGAGTACCTAAAGCACTTTGAGTGTCCAAAAATCCGCCATATAAATGTAAGCAATTATTATTATTATCAACACTGATTGTGGCATAAAAAAGTGGAATTGCATGATATGGAGTACATAATGACAGATTATTACGTATTATTAGTGTTGTTGTTGTTGTTGATTATATTAATTAACCCATGGGTGGTACATTGGAATTCTAACAGATAAAATGGCAATATCTTGTTTTTATTAGGCTAGAACGTTGGAGGAGAAGAAATTATGGGCTCATCATATTAAACGTCTCATTATAGAAAACCATCAGGCTGTGATACCACAAAAGGTATGTGTTGATTTATTGATCTGTTATCAAGTTTTTTATTTTAAAACATCTGCAAATTCTCTGAATATTTTGGATTTTTTTCTCTTTTAGGCAAAGGAAGCCATTTTAGAGATGGATTCAATATGTAAATATTCATAACCATTCATAAAATAACGTAAAACTCTTTTGTACCATTAAAAAATGTCAGTGGGTTTTTTCACAGACATTTTTTTTTGTTTGTTTAAGACAAAAAGTATAGGTACAGCCCTGAAAGACTCAAAAAGTCTGTGTCATGCCAGTCAGAGGAATTTTCCAACTTTAGACAAGGCCTGAAGCAGCCAGGTGGGTGCCTTTTGTCAGAAAATATAAATATTGTACAAATTTCACAATTTTTAATGATCACTTCTAACTTCCAACAGAAGCATCTAAAGAAGCTTTAAAGAGCACTAAAGGTACATTTCTATTAATTCCTAATTCAAAGTAAATCATTTCAATGTTTGATGACACAGTAATTCAGGTGAAGTTTTTTTTTCCGTCTCCGCTGTCGCCACTGGCTCGCATGGTTCAGGATTGGTAGAGCTATGCATCGATGAATTTGCTCTTCAGTGTTTGGACTCTCAGTAATGATTTTAAATCACACTGAACTGAGCTAAACTGAACTGAACTTAAACACTAAAAACTGAACTACCCTGTTCCAGTTACTATGACCATTTATGTGAAGCTGCTTTGACACAATCTACATTGTAAAAGCGCTATACAAATAAAGCTGAATTGAATTGAATTGAATTAATTCAAGCAGAGTATTTAATTATGACAATTACAAAGAAAGTGTGACTTCATTGATTATGGCATGGCTTAAGAATACTTTGCTTATAGCAGAAATAAGAAATTCTGTAAAGAATGGCTAATGTCAAAAAATCAAGCTCACATTTTTGGTATTGTTACAAAACCTTGATATTTATACATTATACATTACTCTGCCCTCCAACTAATTATTATTATTATTTTATTTTATTTTTTTACTTGCCTGATCTGATGTCTGGGAAATTCTTCAGCAATGCAGAAGGTAAGAAGCAAATAAATTACCCAAAAGAACATTCAAAAGCCAGTAGTTATAGTTAATATTAATATAAAGTAATAGAAACATTTCTAATTATAGATACTCATTTGTAGATATAAGATGATAGGAAACTTGTAGTTTGTGATGTTAAAAGCCCATAAGATTGCTGGAGTGTAATGCCTAGTTCAGACTGCGTGATTTTAGCCACGATTTTGACTCGCCGACAGGTTTTGAGAAATCGCCGACAAATGCCTGAAATCACAGGCAAATCGCTGCTCGTGCACGTGAGTGACAATCACACAGTATGAACTATCAAATACGCCATCTGAGAGAATCGCCGATGAGTCGCCGATGCCTGCGAGATATTTGGCGTGCTAAATATCTGGAGCTGTCGGCGATTCAAATCATGCCGTGTGAATTGAGTTTTGACTGAAAATAACATCAGCCATCGCCTACAGCCAATGAGAGAGCGGCATTCACTTGCGTGTGCGTGTGTGTATACCTGCTGCAGGCCAGCGGGAGGCTGGGGGAGAAGTTAAAGCGCTCTTTTTCGGTTTATTTGGACCCACAAAATGGAGGAAAAACTAGTGGAGGTTTGACAGGACTCAATAGCAACCGTGTCTGTTTGACGTTTCAGAAAGAAATTAGTTTATTAGCAACGTTGAGGAGAAATGGCTAAATCCCTTTAAACCCAGGTGAGCAAACATGGACATTTTCCACCCCATTAAAGGCTTCTTTCTCATTATGTAGTTAATAATAAAAGATATACGACGTGTTTTTGGCTGTGAGACGTAGTTTGGAGGAAGTTGTCGGCGATTCTTCCTATAGTAAAGTCATGCAATGTGAAAGCCCCTGTCGCCGATCCATCTTGCAGTGTAAACAAAGCAGAGACGAAACGCTAGCCCAGATAGTCATGCAGTGTGAAAACATCTGTGACACGACGACTTTGAAAATCATGCAGTCTGAACTCGGCATTAGGGCTCATTCACGCTGATCGAGAGCCTTAAGGGCGGAGCAAGGCCAGTGGGCACGAGTGTTTAACAAGTGTCGAGTTCTGCAGGGGAGCTCCAGATTGATACTTTTGCTTTGTGTTTACTTTGATACACACTGTTGCACATTCACCGGTTCCCACCTCATTCGTTTGAGCTAGTAAGTTAGCATTTCATGCATTTACGGTGTAAACTCAAAACACTTCTGAGGAAACTCAACAAAGAGGAACATTGATAACCCGCGGCCAGCTAGCGCTTCAGAAGAGCAACACAGACAGATCACAGCTACGTGCAAAGCATGTGTCTTGGGTTAAGGCTATCATGTGATTCAGAAGTTTATTTCAGCCTTAATGGTCACACACATCCGGCAAGGGCATGTTTACATTGAAAAACAATAGAAAAGTAGGCAATTGTAAAGTAAAAAAGCATTCTGTGTGAATCGTCCTTTAGACACTTGTAAAAATCACAAATAATAAATAAGAAATGATAATAAAAGTAAAACTATTACAAATGTACAGTGTCTTCAGAGTATTTTAGAGTGAGGACGATGTTTGGATCATGTCCTTGTACTTCATGAGAAAATAAATGCAATGTACCTCATTGTGACTTTATTGTGACCCCAGCATTCTGACATTGAGGCTCCGATGGAGGCTGACAAATGGCCACTACAGGCCACTGATAGTGTAAGCTCTGCTGATCTTGGCTTATGTGAGTCTTCAGCTGAAGAGACTGATGCACAAGAAGAATACTCTCTCAAAGCCTTTATACCCGGTGATAATGAGGAGCCAGTTCATATAATGCCGTCTGTGAAGGGCAGATTGATACGTGAGGATGAAGATGAAGCAGAAGCGGGGGAAAGTGACTCCGACAATATTCTAATGGAGGACAACCAGGTAGCTGACTTTGCCAGTTCCATGTTGGCTGCCATTTCCTGCTGGCACTATAGAGCCAGAGCTTTGCTTTCCATGGACTTCGCAATGGTGAGCTTGTCTGCCACCAAGAGGGATTCTGTCATAACCTAGCCTGGTCTGCAATCCCGCCAAACCTCCCTGCCACTTTGCATGCGCTCTCATTGAATGCCTCAACCCACTAACATCTCATATTAGCCAGAAGCAAACACTGAGATCATTCAGGAGTTGCCTTGTTTCATTTAATCAGGAAATGCATATACAGTACTTTATTTTCATGGTCCATTTGTTGAATTTAAGTTACATTGCATCTACATGCCAATTAATTGTCATTCGATTATAAGTAGACTGTTAGGATTAGGGTTGGGGGGTTATTTTAAGTTGACATGTACTTATGTACTTACTATTAATGTTTCTTATAGTCAGTTAAATGTCTCTTGAAGGAGCAGTATCAACAGATATTAAGCAGACAGTCTACTGATACTCAAATGGACCAGCAAAATAACGTGTTACTGTTTTTCTTTTTTTGGGCAAATACCAATACCCCCTAAAACATTGTCCCACCTAACACAATGTCCCAACCCACAATGTGGTTGTGTGTAGTTTTTGTACTAATCATCTGTGATGACGACATTTAAAACTCCTATCTTAGAAAAAGTTTCTATTTCTGCATAGATATGTACACTAGATATCGCATAGGGACCCTGAGCATGCGTCAATAGCGCCGCCACATTTGTACAGTGCTCACAGGACAAATGTCATTCAACCGCACTAGTCAAGACAGTGTTATTACGTGAAGATGCGGGACTTTAGCGCTGTCTACGGGTGTAGTAACGAGCAAACAAAGAAAACAAAGCACAAAGGCAGAACATTTCATAGGTAAGGTTTAGTTTTTTACGTTTTTGTATGTTTTGAACTTTTGTGCTAAACAGGTAGCGTTATTGATGATAATACACTAAATACTCGGCTTATGCTAGTTTTGTTGAATAAAATCAGCAAACAATGCAAAAGAAATATGACAACGAGACGCTGCGGTGCCAGAAACTTGTATTATTGTCGGCTAGTGAACGAGTCGTTCATAACGGAGATTCATTCACAAACGAATCCCTCCGTCAGTATGCGAAGTGAAAGCAGGAGAGGAGCTGTGTTTCAGGACATGATTAGATCAAATTTAACAGGGAGGGTGGATAGTACATTTCTGTACACACAGACACAAGTTTTTTGTCAGTGCGATCACTGATCCATCAATGTAGAAGTGATGTAAAATGATAATTTTCATAATTAAAAAAAATTACATACTAACATTAGGGCTGCTCAATTTTGGAAAAAATCATAATCACGATTATTTTGGTCATAATTGTAATCCTGATTATTCAAAACGATTATCAGTTGAAGTCAAAATTATTAGCGCTCCTGAGAATTTTCTTTTTTTAAATAACTATTTTCCAAATTATGTTAAACAGAGCAAGGAATTTTAACAGTATTTCCTCTAATATTTATTTTTCTTCTGGAGAAAGTTTTATTTGTTTTATTTTAGCTAGAATAAAAGCAGTTTTAAATATTTTGAAATCCATTTTAAGGTCAATATTATGAGCCCCCTTAAGCAATATATTTTTTGATTGTCTGCAGAAGAAACTACTGTTATACAATGACTTGTCTAATTACTCTAATTAAGCCTTTGAATTGCACTTTAATCTGAATGCTTGTATTTTGAAAAACATCTAGTAAAATGTTATGTACTGTCATCATAGCAAAGATAAAACAAATCAGTAATTAGACATGAAATATCAAAACTATTATGTTCAGAAATAAGTTTTAAAAATCTTCTTTCCATTAAACAGAAATTGGAGGAAAATTGTTGCTAATATTCTGGAGGGCTAATAATTCTGACTTCAACTGTATATATACAGTTATTTTCCACCCTGCAAAGGAAAGAGAAAAAAATACAATAGAATAAAAATATAAAACAAACTGTGCTTTAAGCATGTTCACCCTAAGAAAAACACTTAAGCTACAAAAATCCTTCAGTCAAGAGCAGTAGGGAATGTTCTCGTCGTTTGATTAATGATAAAACAAGCGGCAGCATTTCGCGCTGTCTCTTTAATGGTTTCTCTTTCCCGTGTCTTTTGATTCTCAACTCGTTTGTTTATTACGCAAATGAGGGTTAATATGAATAATCACTAATCACCGCGTTTTGACACCTGTTTGACCATTAAAGCGCTCATGTTAAGATTACTTTAGATGTCTGCGCTCCTCTGCTCGTCTCAGTGTGCGAATGAGACCGAATGCCGACCACGTGCTTATGCGTGTGCACGTGTTGCACACACACATAAGCACGCGGTCTTTCGCGCTTTTGGTATATGATGCAATAATCGTTTATCTCGATTAATGGTTTTTCATAATCGTTAGAAGCCATAATCGAAATCGGATTTTCGATTAATTGCACAGCCCTAACTAACATCCAGGAAAACTCCCAATCATAGATATATGTATGTATAGATATATGTATGTATGTATGTATATCTCTGGCTTTGGATAGCCACAGTCCTCCACTGTACCTTGGTCCTGCATTCATTTCAAAGGAGCGCTACCCTGTACCAAAATGGCAGCTCTATTGACGCATTCCTTCCAATAGATAACAACAGGGTAGGCGACATCTAATGTATATATCTATGCTATTTCTGTAATGGCACTGCATAACAGCATCATAAACTACAACGACAATCATCACCTCAGGTAGAGATAATGTGCTTTATTCAGTGTTAAATGCTACCAATGTGAGTTTGAACACCATTATTCATGACATTTATTGCTATACTACCTAAAGCTGTTGCAGATAATTAAATGAATGGCTAGTATTTAGATGTTTGTTGTGTCGCGTCACATTTGGTGCAGACAGCCACATCGCTTGTCACTTGAATCTTGTTGCATTGCGTGTAGTTGGGACACAGAGTAAAGCCAGGCTGATTGTTTAAAATTTAACAAAGAATAATATTTTCAGGACTACTTATCTTTTATGTATGTATCAAGTATAAAAACTCAACAAGAAACAATTTTTTATCTAAATACTCTGCTACTTTACCTGAATAATTGAATGGAGATTCTTTAGTACATTTCCTCCACCTCTTCTCAGCTCAGTTGCTCCCCAGCAGGCACAGGATGTCAACATGATGTCAGATTGACGTTGTGCCCAAATGTCGTGGGATGTTGCATTTTGTTTGGGAATGAATATTGGGTTGATGTCAGAACCCAACGCCAGACTTCAATGTCTAACATCGGACAGATGTTAGATTTTGGTTACAATCCAGCGCAACCTAAAAACAACAAAATATCAACATGTAATGATGTAACAGCTTGATGTTGTGTTGATGTTACCAATATGATGTTCATCAGGCGTTGGATGTTGGTTGCCATACCTGACGAATTAACGCCGGTATTTGACGTCAATATGACGTTGGTTAAAGATGTTGGTTCGCACACATTCCAACTCAACCTAAAATCAACTAAATATTAACGTCATTTCACATAGTTATTGGACATCAAAATGGGCTGGTGAAAAAGTCAAAGCTTTTTGTCCAGATCTTTGATGAAATTCCCCCTTATATTGAAAGTGTTCAAAACATTTAATCTTTAGAGAGCAAAATAGCATTACTGTACATTTTACACCTTACTGTCATTTATTGTTGCAATTAAGACTAAAGCTTTAAGGGCTCTATTTTAATGATCTAGGCGTAAAGTCCAAAGCGCACGGTGCAAACGCATTAAAGGCATGTCTGAATCCATGACATCAGATTGACGTTGGGCCCAAATGTTTGTTTGGAAATGAAAATTGGAACCAGAACCCATTGTCAGGCCGACTTCAATGTCTAACATCGGACAGATGTTAGATTTTGGTTACAATCCAGCGCAACCTAAAAACAACAAAATATCAACATGTAATGATGTAACAGCTTGATGTTGTGTTGATGTTACCAATATGATGTTCATCAGGCGTTGGATGTTGGTTGCCATACCTGACGAATTAACGCCGGTATTTGACGTCAATATGACGTTGGTTAAAGATGTTGCTTCGACGTTGGATTTTGGTCACTTTCCAACACAACCTAAAATCAACTAAATATTAACGTCATTTCACATAGTTATTGGACATCAAAATGGGCTGGTGAAAAAGTCAAAGCTTTTTGTCCAGATCTTTGATGAAATTCCCCCTTATATTGAAAGTGTTCAAAACATTTAATCTTTAGAGAACAAAATAGCATTACTGTACATTTTACAGCCCACTGTCATTTATTGTTGCAATTAAGACTAAAGCTTTAAGGGCTCTATTTTAATGATCTAGGCGTAAAGTCCAAAGCGCACGGTGCAAACGCATTAAAGTCATGTCTGAATCCATGACATCAGATTGACGTTGTGCCCAAATGTTTGTTTGGAAATGAAAATTGGAACCAGAACCCAACGTCAGGCCGACTTCAATGTCTAACATCGGACAGATGTTAGATTTTGGTTACAATCCAGCACAACCTAAAAACAACAAAATATCAACATGTAATGATGTAACAGCTTGATGTTGTGTTGATGTTACCAATATGATGTTCATCAGGCGTTGGATGTTGGTTGCCATACCTGACGAATTAACGCCGGTATTTGACGTCAATATGACGTTGGTTAAAGATGTTGGTTCGACGTTGGATTTTGGTCACTTTCCAACACAACCTAAAATCAACTAAATATTAACGTCATTTCACATAGTTATTGGACATCAAAATGGGCTGGTGAAAAAGTCAAAGCTTTTTGTCCAGATCTTTGATGAAATTCCCCCTTATATTGAAAGTGTTTAAAACATTTGATCTTTAAAGAGCAAACTAGCATTACTGTACATTTTACAGCTTACTGCCATTTATGGTTTCAATTAGGACTAAAGCTTTAAGGGCTCTATTTTAATGATCTAGGCGTAAAGTCCAAAGCGCACGGTGCAAACGCATTAAAGGCATGTCTGAATCCATGACATCAGATTGACGTTGTGCCCAAATGTTTGTTTGGAAATGAAAATTGGAACCAGAACCCAACGTCAGGCCGACTTCAATGTCTAACATCGGACAGGTGTTAGATTTTGGTTACAATTTAGCGCAACCTAAAAACAACAAAATATCAACGTGTAATGATGTAACAGCTTGATGTTGTGTTGATGTTATCAATATGTTTATCAGGCGTTGGATGTTGGTTGACATACTTCACAAATTAATGCCGGTATTTGACGTTGGTTAAAGATGTTGGTTCGACGTTGGATTTTGGTCTATATTAACGTCATTTCACATTGTTATTGGACATCAATATAACATTGTCCTTAGATGCTGGTAATCTAAACCTAACCTAATATTGACGTCTTATGACTGCTGGGTCAATTCTTAAGTAATTCACTTTTACTTTTTATCAATCGTTATGAATGGAATATTCTGTCTACGATATTTTGCCATAATAAACAGAATTTTATGATTTTCCTTTCAAAAATTCATTGTCACAGAAAATGTGTGGGAAAAGTCTGCTTCTTCAGCTTGCTAATGAGACTCTATAACTATCCGGACTGTCGAAGACTGTCTTTCTGGTTGATACTGTTATTTGTAAATAACACTTCAGTCTTTTAACACTTTTGCTTAAATGTAAATGCTCTTGTTTGTTTGTGTTCATTTGTTTTAAAGTATTCCATGAATGCTAAACATCCATACGTGTTTTATGATAGGAGGAAGAGGGGTGTGCGTTCCCTGAGAATACTTTCAAAAAAGAAAACAAGCCATCAGCTGAACAGGTCAAAGCATGTCTGAAGGATGAAAAATGCATCTTTGAACAGGTGAGTTGTTTACATGTTTATTCCTTTAACATACTGTCGGTTTGTTCATATTTTACAGCTGGAACTAGAAGTACGCTGATTATGAGTTGCTTAAGTAACAGGTTATTGTTAAAGTAATACATGCATTCACTCTTTGGGCTCTATTTTGATGGTCCATGCGCAGAGCGCAAAGCGCAGGGCGCAAACTCTTTCAGGGCGTGTCAGAAAGCGTTTTTGCTAATTTAAGGACGGGAAAATCCGCTTTGCACCGTGGCGCATGGTCTAAAAGGGTTGAGTTATAATGAGTTGTAGGTGTGTTTTGAGAATAAACCAATTAGAGTCTAATCTCCCATTCCCTTTAAGAGCCAGCTGCGTCGCGCCAAGAGCGCATTCGCTATTTACAGGACGCAAAGTAAGTCTAAGTGGAAAAAAATGAGCATTTCACAAGCAAACAGTTCACAGTTTATTAACAGAAAACAGTTAAACAGAGCATCTACTGCGTGAGAATGAGAGATAATGGATCTACTTTCACTTTCGCTCTTGGATAGGGAAACCTTTACGCACAGACATCAATTATATTCTATATATATTCTATAAATAAATAATTTTGTTTGTTAAGCGCAAATATTCGTTTCAAAACTATTTCTAAATTCAGTTCTAATTTCCAGCAAACGAATAAATGAACAATAATAACAAAATGTGCTCAAAAACCTGAGTTATATCCTAAAACACATGCTGTGCCCCATATGGTCTAAAACCTGATAGGTGGACAAAACTAAGCTTGTTTTTAATAAAACAAATACAAATATGGATATAATAAATAATACTGCTGATAATAATAACATTATACAAAAGTAACTTGAATGAACTGAAAAAGCCTCCCGAGATGAAGAAGACATAAAAGCAGTGATTTTTCATTTTTGAAATATGAAATACATATGTTTTGTAATATTTTAATCCTTTATATTTATATTCTATATCTGTTCTTATTATATCCTATATATATCCCTAATATTTAAATGTTTTCATATGTAAAGATATTTGCCTATTGCTCTCTTGTGTGTATTAAGCAGTGTGTAAGCGAGGCGCAACTCTGCGCCCGAGTTTAGACCGGGTTTGTTTTGGTCTAATGAAAAATCTATTATAGTTTCTCAAAATAGCAACACGCCAGCAGTGCGCCTCAGAACGCCTTCCTTTTTAGACCAGAACGCCTATGGGCGCACAAATGAGTGCTAATGCATTTGCTATTTAAACAGTGTAGCACAACGCCTCAAAACGACTCTTGCTCCAAGCTGAAACTACCAAAAGACTATTGTGCCGCGCCTTGCGCCACACTGCGCCGGGTGTATGATAGGGCCCTAATTGTTGTTGTATTCGTTCCTGCCTGAATTGCTGGTATGTTCCAGTTTGAAATATTATTTACTCCATTTTCTTCATGTTAAGCTGCTTTAACACGATATACACTGTAAAAATATACACTGGGCTATATTAATAAAGATTAATTGAATTGAAAAGTATTGAATAGTATTAACTTTATACTTTCTCCTCTTACCATATCAAGGACAAATCACAACATTTGAAAATGACCTCTTGCTGGGGAACCACTGACAAAACAAAGGAAGACACCTTTTGTGATCCAGAGCCCATAGATGTACATCAACATGTCCTAGATATTCGGGAGATGGAGTCTGCAATAG
The DNA here is from genome assembly GCF_049306965.1 of Danio rerio. Lineage (NCBI taxonomy): Eukaryota > Metazoa > Chordata > Actinopteri > Cypriniformes > Danionidae > Danio > Danio rerio. The sequence continues at coordinate 3,246,544 of NC_133195.1, read as the reverse complement.
ACCAAGATGATCTGAAAGGTCCTAAAAAAGAGAGAGAGGCGAGGAAGTCTTTTTTACATCAAAATGACACCCCTGGCGAATCCTCAGAGGATGAAGAAGACACAGAAGAGAAACCAGGCTCGACCAGCATCCTACCATCATCTGTGCTCGATCAGGCCAGCGCCATTGCTGAACATTTTGTCTGTACTGCGAGGCGTATTAGCATCAGCACAGATGATGCACGCTCCCCCGGTTGCCCATCGCCACATCTTCCCAGCAGGACAGGCAGCACTCTAAGTCTTCGAGATCCTCTTGAACACCAACATCGCCTGACTAGCACCTACTCTGATTCATGTGAAAGTCCTTTGACCCAGGAAAATCTTGCATCCGTAGACTTCACGATTGGGTCGTCAGTAGAAGATGGTCTTTTTGACTGTGATAGAAGCATCTGCAGAAGAAGGGATTCGGTTCTATCCACACAAGATCAACTACTCATCAGCAAGATCAGGAGTTACTATGAGAATGCTGAACACCAGGATGCTACGTTTAGCTTGAAGCGCAGAGAGAGCCTCAGTTACATTCCAAGTGGGCTTGTTAGAAACTCCGTTAGTCGTTTAAACAGCATTCCTAAAGATAAAGGTCTTGCCCTAGAGACAACAGTCAGAACATTTGAACCTGATAAAGATTGTGCTTCGTCCATGCAATCTCTATTTGACACCACAGCTCTATCAGAAGCCACTTCGAGTGCAAATTCATCCCGTCAGGAACAACCTGTTGTCAGCGCTTCCACAAATCCCACAGGGTTCAATGTAGATGGTTCTGTGAAACCTCAGTCTACCTATATTCAAGCTGAGAGTGAACAGAACGAGGTTTTCCATCCCTCCTCTGAGATGATCAAAGTATGGCAAGATATGGAAAGAGAGGTCACTAGATGTCAAGGAGACGTCAAAGCACTGGTGCCCAGAGGAAATCCTTATTTCAGAGGGATCTGTCCCAACCTTATCAGGAGGGATCCAAACCAGGACGAAAAGACTGAAGCCAAAGGAAACAAAGGACTGATTGCATTTGAAGATTCAGATTTGAGCACTATCAAAGAAGAGTCCTTCACACCATCACCGTTAATAGAAAAAGAAAACAGTGAAGCCATTAGTAGGAATGATGCCATCAGACAAAAACAATGGCAGAAAGAAGGTAGACTCCTTAGCGCTCTAGCCCCCAGAGTCATCCAGTTAAGAGCAGAATCTGAATATGAGAGAGGCACAGGAGCTCAGTCAGCTGAAGATGGAGATTCAGCCCAAAGCAAGGTTTTAAATCTTGCAAGGAAATACAGTCAGCGCATCAAGTGCACTCAACCCATGCTGAGACAGAGGAGTCAGGAGTCAGGAGAAACAGGGTTGACCAAGAGGAACATGCTGTCGGTGGTGGATGAAAAGCCAGAGGAGGTCAAAGGTAAGACTGATCACCTTTGCCTACATCAGAGGTTCTCAAAGTGGGGGTCGGGACCCCCCGAGGGGTCGCGGGACAATGAAGGGGGGTCGCCTGGTGATTTTCAAAAATCAATTAATTTTTATTAAACCTTAAGACTTACTGTATTTTATCAATAACCTACTGAAGAGAAAAAATAGTTGTTTATAGTTACTATAAACTATATGGTTTCTATAGTAGCTTATAGTTAATAGTTCTATTGGATTGCGACTTCTTGGGTAATTACATTATACTTAAGACACAGCAATACTGTCAGATGCAGCAGATTGATTTTATAACACCAGGTTAAACTTTCTAGCCCATTTACAGCACTGACATACATAAAAAAACAAAGAATAGACTTGGGTCTATTGGTGTGTGTGCGCGTCATTGCATACAAGGTTTCTGTATTTATAACCACCACCTCAGAGAATATTGGGGGTCACGAGTCACTGGCATTGTCATTTTGGGGGCCGCGGGCTGAAAAGTTTGGGAACCCCTGGCCTACATGACTGCAAATCTTTACTAAATGTAGTGAAAGAGGTGGCATGATCTGTGTTTCCAATTTGAATCGGTTGGCATCTTTAGCTGTTGTTTAAAACATTTATTTGACGAATGAACAAAACTGCATACCTTCCTCTTTTTTTCACCTTTATTATTAATATCACAACTATTTGGCTGTTTAAAGAAACTTCTCACACTCAGCTGTTGTGACATTATTGCAACTGTACGCTGTACGTGACAAAGAGGAGACAAAACAAGGGCAATCGCCATCAGCTGGACAGGATTTGGAATTACAGTTAGCCACAAATTACAATCCACTTGTTAAGTGGTGACGTGTTTGTGACGTATGTAATACTGTTTCCGGGTCCAAGCCGCCATTCATTTGAGTGGAGAAATCATTCGTTTATGATCGCGTTTTATTCCTATCACGCATTAAAGTTAATTTTACATAAAGTCATAGTGTACACAACAACCGCTGGGCTTGCTGCATAACAAATACCAAAATTTTAACAATTTATAAAACAATGAATCACTTTCCAGCCATCGGATATTAGGCATGGACATATATATTGCGATCGTGACTTTCGAAAGTATTAAATCGCTTTGTAAACGTTTATTATTACCATTTCATGAGTCTCCCCATTCAGTTGAATAGAGCGCTTAGACCCGTAAGCCGCTCTGCGTGACGTCACACTTAACAAGCGGATAGATCACCCTCAGCATAATCCGTCGAAATGACAGATCACTTTCACATTTTTCTGTCACTGCTGAAAAAAATCCGTCAAAATATTCGGTTAACGCGACCTCTGATATATATACAGTTGAAATCAGAATTATTAGCCCCCCTAAATTATTAGCGCCCCTGTTTATTTTTTACACCAATTTCTGTTTAATGGAGGGAAGATTGTTTCAGCACATTTCTTAGCATAACAGTTTTAAAAACTTATTTCTAATAACTGATTTATTTTATCGTTGCCATGATGACAGTAAATAATATTTTACTTGAAATTTTTCAAGACACTTCTATACAGCTTAAAGTGACATTTAAAGGCCTAACTAGGTTAATAAGGGGAACTAGTCAGGTTAGGGGAATTAGGCAAGGTATTGTATAACGATGGTTTGTTCTGTAGACTATCGGAAAAAAATTAGCTTAAAGGGGCTAATAATTTTGTCCCAAAAATATTTTTTCAAAAATTCAAAACTGCTTTTATTCTAGTCGAAAAAAAACAAATAAGACTTTTTCCAGAAGAAAAAATATTATCGGACATACTGTGAAAATTTCCTTGCTCTTTTAAATACCATTTGGGAAATATTTAAAAAAGAATAAAAAAATCAAAAGGGGGCTGATAATTCTGACTTCAACTGTATATGTATATACAGCCCGTGCAGAAACCATCCAAGGGGCATGTGCAGGATAAAACATTAGATGCACTCCAGTCCTTCAAATTCCCAATAGAGGATCATTAAACATCTTCATCATTAAGCTTGATTTTATTGCTAACCTCTTCCACTATATTTCTGTCTGTGCAAAAGTCTGCAGTAAACAGACTGTTTTGACCCTGAAAAGTAGTACTGTATCAAACTCATGACTGAGGAGAGGACCTCACACTTCACTCCCGTATAGAACTATAGGTTCAATCACTGACTGGAAAATTTTAAGCCAGATTCAAATTGGAATTTCTAATTGTGTTGATTTTTTTTTAATGGCGTTAAAGGCCCTTCTTGCTCTCTCTTTTAGTTCATTCACAGCCAAATTTAGTTTTCCATTAGCACTTATTTTCAACCCAAGGTATGTGTAGCTTATGGCAGGTTCAATTTTTGTCATACCAAGGGCAGTGGCGTAGCGCAAAATGAGGAATCACTGACAGGGCCCCCAGTTGGCGATGGGGGGGCGATCACAAATTGAGGAGCGGGGAAGCGAGGCGGGGTGGTGGAGCGACAACGCAGGGAAGCCTTCACAAACTGAGGAGCGATCACAAACTAAGGAGCGATCACAAACTGAGGAGCGGGAAAGCAACAATGCGGAGAAGCCTTCACAAACTAAGGAGCGATCACAAACCGAAAGTTGCGAGAGCGTCAAAGTAGCCAGAAGTCATTCATTTTTAATGAGAACCGGCGGCGAGGAACAGCGCGGCGCGTCTTCTCCGGTGTGAGCGTCGAGGAGAGTTGAAATCAAGTCAACTTTATGATATGAGCTCTGACGCGGTTTGGCGGCAAGCAATCAGAATGAAGAAGTCCACCGCTTGAGAGGAGTTCAGTGAACACAGACCTGTGAACTTTGGTTCCGACCACAGTTGTTCCCAAGAGTTTGATTATTGCGGTTGCCGGATTTTCAATTATTGAAAATCGCGACGACGTGGGGCCCCCTAATCACGCGGGCCCGTTCGCTACGCCACTGACCAAGGGTGAAGCTGTGTTTTTTTTTCCTGACATCTGGGTTTTTCTGGAATATTAGGGTTTTACAGTAAAACGAGAAAACAGCAAGGGCTTCTGCATTTAGAATAATCGCTTGTTTGACGTTGTGACAAGTTAGTGTTCCATTCCTCAAAGGTGCCAACAACAGAATGAATGTCTACATTTTTGTTAATGTAACATCGCATTCAGTCTGAGGATCTTTCCAATTTGAATCGGTTGGCATCTTCATCTTCTCTGCTGTTATTTAAAACATTTCTTTAGATTGGTTGCTTTAGTATACGTTAGTTGGTAACACTTTACAATAAGGTTCATTAGTTATTGCATTTACTAACATGAACTAATCATGAACAACACATGTACAGCATTTATTAATCATAATTGAACATTTACTAATGCATTATTAACATCCAAGTCCATGCTTGTTAACATTAGTTATGAGTTAAGATGAACTAACAATGAACTACTGTATTTTCATTAACTAACGTTAAATAACATGAACAAATACTGTAGTAAATGTTTTGTTCATTGTTTGTTCATGTTAGTAAATGCATTAATTAACATTAACTAATGAACCTTATTGTAAAGCATAGATATATACACTAGATGTCGCCTGGCCTATTGTTGTCTATTGGACGGAATGCGTCAATAGCGCCGCCATCTTGCTACAGGGTAGCGCTCCTTTGAAATGAATGCGGGACCAAGGTACAGTGGAGGAATGTGGCCATGCAAAGCCAGAGATATACACATAAACACATATATCTATGATCGGGAGTTTTCCTGGATGTTAGTATGTAATTTTTTTTTCTAATTACGAAAATTATAATTTTACATCACTTTTCTACATTGATGGATCAGTGACCGCACGGGCATTCCTGACAAAAAGCTTTTGTTTTTGTGTACAGAAATGTACTATCCACCCTCCCTGTTAAATTTAATCTAATCTGTGTCCTGAAACACAACTCCTCTCCTGCTTTCACTGCTCATACTGACGGAGAGAGCGATTTGTTTGTGAATGAATCCCCCGAACGACTCTTTCACTAACGTTAGCCGACAATAATACAAGTTTCTGGCAGCGCAGCATCTCATTGTCATATTTCTTTTGCATTGTTTGCTGATGTTATTCAACAAAACTAGCATAAGTCGAGTGTTTAGTGCGAGTTGGAGCTTCTTTGTCTTATGGTGAAAGCAGTAAGTGACAGTTATCCTCAATAACGTGACCTGATTAGCACAAAAGTTCAGAACATACAAAAACAGAAAAAAACTAAATATTACCTATGAAATGTTCTGCCTTTATGCTTTGTTTTCTTTGTTTGCTCATTACTACACTCGTAGACAGCGCTAAAGTCCCGCATCTTCACGTAATAACTCTGTCTTGACTAGTGCGGTTGAATGACATTTGTCCTGGGAGCACTGTACCAATGTGGCGGCGCTATTGACGCATGCTCAGGGTCCCTATGTGATATCTAGTATATTTATCTATGATTGTAAAATGTGACCTATTAGTTGCCGAGATTTAGCTTTTTCGTGTCATTTTAATGTATCCCGTTTTGCTGCTCCGCTAATTTTGAGCATTTTGATGAACAGGTAAACCAGACTCAATGCCGTCCATGGCTCCATATGATCAGGCTGATCGTGATAGAGACCAGGAGGCGCAGCTTATGCCTCTCAGCCCAGCTCGCAGTCCTACACCACCCGAGAAGTTCAACTGGCCAGATGTCCGGGAGCTTCGCTCAAAATATGCACACCTAGACAACCCGTCTTCTCAGCCAGCAGTAGCCCAAAATCAGTCTGCAGCAGACAGGATGTTTGACCGCAGTTCTACACGACGTTCCAGCTGCTCTTCTAGCCACTTAATCACTTCTAATGGCTCCTCGGATTGTTCGTTTCAAACGGTCTACAATGGAAAAAATACAGAACAATTCCCAACTCGGACACAGCGTGCTGGCTCTCTTGACCAAAAATTGGGTAGTTTGTACTTGAGAGATCTGCATATTCTTCAGAGTACAGATGCCAGCAGTGGCTACTATGTCTCTGCTCAAGCTACGCTCCCAAATGAGAAGAATATAATTGTGATTGAGAAAGTTCCCGAGGTTCCACCGGCAGTAGAGATCGACTTATCTACGAAAGAGGGCAAGAAACCGGAATTAATGGATGATGATGGCTATGTCCAAATCCGTTCACCAACTTCTCACGAGAAGATCTCAATCAAGGCTGTCATCGACCGCTGTCGAGCGTATCAGGACTCAGAGGAATACCGTCTAAGGGAGGAAGGTGGATGTAAGACAGAAAAGTTGCCCAAGACTGAGTGTTGCAAAAAAGTAGAGAAAGCCTCATCCTGTAGTGAACCATCAGATGATGCTGTGGCTTCTGGAAAAAAGGCCGATTCTAGTCAGCACAGCGTTGTTAAGAATCTTAGAGACAAATTTCAAAACATAAGATAAGATGTGTTGTTTTAAAGCATCTCTGTTTTATTTTTCAGTGTGCTAAAGACTTGTGCAATACTATTGATTCATTAATATACTTCTTTATGCCCTCACCACTGAAGGTATATTTATCAGCAGTTAAATCCTTGTGCAAATGTAAATCCCTCAAAAGTAACATCCATTACATTTTGCATGCTGTTTAACAGGTATCTGACCACTGATGCTTGTCGCCTGCTGAAATTGAGACCCTTCTGGTTTTTTTAATGGTCTGAATGTCAGACACACTGTGTAAATATTGCTGTACAGTTCATATCGTTTATTGTGTCATTGATTGTAGATATACATGTTGGATTTTCTTAATATTTACATTATGGGAACTGTGTTTTTAAGTTCATGTAATAATTAAGTTAGGGTTTCTCTTGTCAGATATACTATAATGTGGAGCTTTGTGATTCCAGTCTAGATTCTTAATGGAACAGACCATTATTGAGTTTTTAAATAGAAAAACACATCAACAAAAGCGGTTATTTGTTGGAATTTTAGCCCTAAGTGTAACGGAGGCCAGCTAGTAGGTGCTGTGCAGGTAAACCTCACTCCTCTGACCTCTAAAGGTGCTCTAGATAGACAGATAGATGCTACGGGTCATGGTCTTTAGCCTCCTTGGTAGAGCACCCGACTCTCATGCGGAAGGTCGCCGGTTCGATAACAGCTCGGAGCGGGTTGGGTGGCGTAGGACTGGCGGGGTTACATTGGTGCCGTGACCCGGATGGGAGTGATGTTTAGGGGGTGAGTGTAACGGAGGCCAGCTAGTGTGTGCTGTGCAGGTAAACCTCACTCCTCTGACCTCTAAAGGTGCTCTAGCGACTAACGCTAGAGGCCATGGTCTTTAGCCTCCTTGTTAGAGCAACCGACTCCCATGCGGAAGGTCACCGATTCGATCCCAGCTCAGAGCGGGTTGGGTGGTGTAGGACCGGCGGGGTTACATATGCTGCGTCCCAATTCGCATACTCTCCATCCTAAATAGTATTCAAAAATAGAATTGGTATGTCCCAAACCATAATGTTGAACAGAGTATGCCAAAGGTTGCCGGATGGTCAACTATTTTCTGGAAAAATCCAGTGTTGAAGCATCCATACACTAACCGCTAACATTGGCCTCGATACATTGCATGTTAGACATGAATTTGATTAGAACTACAAGCAAGGATGAAAAGTGTAAATAAACTACAAACATGGCGAACATGCAAGACCAAGTGTCAAGTAGCGAAGCTTCAATAAAGTTGTTTCAATGACTGTTAATCGATATCTAGTCGAGTGGAACATATTTAAATCACATTTTCCATGTTATAATTCATCTGTGTGAACAGTGTGAACTTATATCAAGATATGTTTAGACATTATCATCAGATTGCACAATTATCCAAAGAGCTGAGGAGATTTCTTCGGCATGAAAGACTCTGCATGATTATCCGTCTGCTGCTTCTCCAATAAGGTAGTTTATTAAAGGTGCAGAAGGTGATCTTCCACAATGCTAACAGCTTAGCATAAATCTCTGAATCACAGTCCCTCCCCTGCCGTCTAGAGCCACGCCTCCTGAAACACGAGCACCGCAGAAGAGCCCTCTCTCATGTGTTAAAAGCGACGAGTGCTTGTCCGGCAGCATGCAAGCCAAACTGACAAACTGCTATTTCAGAGTGAATATTTAGAGTTGCATGGTAAACAATATAGGGAGAGACTAGGCGGAATAGCGCTATTTACTTGTGTTTTGTTGTTAAACTAATTAAAATCTACATCATCAATGCTGTAAAAGGACCTTATGAAACTGAAAATAGTCTTATCAATCTTTCATCGGAAGATTTTAGTGGCTGAACAACACTTCTGTGATGATATAACCCATTTGTAACAACAACATCTAACGCTACATCAGGTTAGCGGTAAGCTAAAACGGTTTTAAAACAGAACATTACCTGTCTAAGAGAAATCCTTCAGACATGGTGTCATCACTTCTCCAGCGTGCAAAGGTAACTCCAATATTGATTCAGGTTATTAAAAAGTTTTGATTCAGCAGGTTTTTACAGATTCTCTCTTGTGAACGCGCGGCGGTCGGCGGAGCTGCGTACAAAAGGCTGCGCAGTTGTTAAAATCTGCATTTGCTGACAGACAGATTGGGCTACTTATCGGAATAATAAGAGATGTCGGTCCGACTCTATTTAATTGGATGAACATTTTTTAGTTTTATGCCTTACCCAAAATATATAAATACATATAAACACATTTAGATCATTTACTGTAATCATTGCTATTAGACTGTGAAGAGACTTTCAACCAGCACAACAACAAATGCTTCTGAACACATTCATCAACTGCACCTTTAAATATGAAAGAAATGTGGATGATGTGTCGAGATGATTGTCAGGGGGCATAACTAAACAACATAACAATCTGTTAACGAGAAAGTAGTATGTCCCAAAGCTTGCACACTCCTCTGTTACACACTTAAAAGTATATACATTGTCCTTCGGCGAGGCAGTGGCGCAGTAGGTAGTGCTGTCGCCTCACAGCAAGAAGGTCGCTGGTTTGAACCTTGGCTCAGTTGGTCTTTCTGTGTGGAGTTTGCATGTTCTCCCTGCATTCTCGTGGGTTTCCTTCAGGTGCTCCGGTTTCCCCCACAGTCCAAAGACATGCGGTACAGGTGAATTGGGTAGGCTAAATTGTCCGTAGTGTATGAGTGTGTGTGGATGTTTCCCAGAGATGGGTTGCAGCTGGAAGGGCATCTGCTGCGTAAAAACTTGCTGGATAAGTTGGCGGTTCATTCCACTGTGGCGACCCCGGATTAATAAAGGGACTAAGCCGACAAGAAAATGATTGAATGAACATTGTCCTTCACATAAAGTACATACTTTTAGGGTGTAGTATAAGTGTGAACTGGGACGCAGCACTAGTTTTTCAAAAATGCATTTAAAGAGCAACCTTTATGCCTGAAAGTGTAACCTAATAAAAACCTAAGACATCTTGTGTTGTTACTGAGCATGAAAGTTTCAGTCATAATTTAAGCTTATCACATGACACTGTTATCATGCTTTACTGTTATTAACATCAGAGGCCTGTTTCACAATAATGAGTTGAACAAACTCTGCTGCAGAGTAAGTTTTGGTTTGACAAAATCCGACCTGGTTAAGATCAGGTTAAGTTGTTTCACAACACTCTATATAAATGTTCTCTGTCAACGCAGACTGGAACCGTGATGCGAGCAGCAAACAAGCAAGACATCGGAGGATGAGTTTGAGTCATTTCTCTCCAGATATTCAGCAGTTAATGTCTATGTTGAAGATTCAGAGGTATCATTATCAAAATATAATGGACACATTTACATAGCGGAAATTAAAGACACTTGGGGCCTGGGGGGATCCCACATCCCACTTTATTTACAGCTGATCTAGTTTGCGATCTCTAAAGCTGCGGTCACACTGGGCTTTTTCTCCCATAGACTTCCATTCATACGCACACGAATACGTCAGACCGGAAACGCAGGGTCATGCGTCAAGTTTCGCAGGTTGCTGCGATGCAAAGTTCAAGCTTTGTGAACTCTGACCTGCGAAATCGCATCGCTTGACTACGTGAGACCAATCGAGGATCAAAACATGACCTCTCTGGACAGAAATTTAAAACATGGACCAATCGCTCGCTTTTTTACTTGTCTAATTAACTTGTTTAATCCCGCCCCTTTTCGAAGCGCCGCACGACAGAATATCGCATGTTCAAAGTCTAATGCAGGGGTCGCCAATCCTGGTCCTGGAGGGCCGGTGTCCCTGCAGGGTTTAGCTCCAACTTGCCTCAACACACCTGCCTGGGTGTTTCAAGTATACCTAGTAAGAGCTTGATTAGCTTGTTCAGGTGTGTTTGATTAGGGTTGGAGCTAAAATCTGCAGGACACCGGCCCTCCAGGAACAAGTTTGGTGAACACTGGTCTAATGTGACCGCAGCTTAACCCAGAATAAAACCTGCCCCGACTTTGTGCAGCAGGAATCAGATTTGGGTAAAATTCATCTTAATATAATTTGTATTCATATTGTTGCTTGGGCAGGCCGTCATCAATGCTAATAGGCTAGTCATTGTGGGAATAAAATGTGCTATGTCAAGTTTTTAAAAATAATTTCCCTTTGTTAACTGTTCTATGGGTCTCCAGAGCGAAGTGGAGATCCCACAGTAAATGCTGTATGTTCATACCCACACCATGTATGATTCCATTCAACAATGTTTAATCAAATAATGCCCTTGTTCCATACAATACTTTGATATGTGAAGACTGTAAATAAATATATGAGAACTGCATCTTCATAGTGTTCATCATAAGCCTGAATTACTTAAGCACACATCATTGAGGACATTTCAGATGGCAAGTGGTGCTTTTGCATTGTAAGGAATATTTAATGATGTGTTAAATTATTAGAAAACAATGCACTAAGCATATTGGCTGTTATACATGGCTGTGCATTATTTTCCATGTGCCATGTGCTCTGTTTTTTCCAGCTTCTCCTTTGTTTTTTTTTTCATGTTTCACTCTCGCGTTTGAATGTCAAAAGCACTTCAATTATCGCATGCACGTTATTATCATCAGCTCAAAAAGTTTGTTATTTCTAAAATATAGACGTGCAGCAGAGCTCTTTAGAGAAAGTGGAACCGCTCGCACTTTTAGACGGGCTCCTAAAACAAAAACAGGACACCGCATATCTTGGCTTTGTGGCTGTTCATTAAGACAGCGACATGGTTTGATTGAGCTCGGGTCGACCATGACTCATTATTAAATGTATATAGAATTACCATGTAATGTCTCCGCTGTGTATTTAAAAATGGCAGTTTCTTTGTTTTCATTCTCCTGCTTGTGTATGCGTAAGTGACATATCTCTGTAAAGCAATAGCGTTCAGCTGCGTATCTAGCTCCACCTTTTGGTACCCTTTTGTTGTGCAAGGTACCTTTTTAAAGGGTACCCAAAAAGTGGTACGGTACGGTTCACTTTAGGTACCTTTTGACAATGGAAATGGCCATAAAAGCGTTCCGAACTGTACCGGACCGTATCACTCAGTGGAAACAGGCCATTTGAGAACTAGAAAGAAATTTTGTATAATACGCTACTGCAATTTAATTGATAAGTTGTATCATGTGCAGTTAAGTGATTATTTCAGTCACATTTAAGAAAAAAGACAATCGCTGTAAAAAATGTACAAAAGTGTTTACAAAAATGTGGTTAGCACTGTCCCCTCGGCCCTCGCAGCAATACGGTTGCTGGTTCGAGCCCCGGCTGGGCCATTTGGCATTTCTGTGTGGAGTTTGCATGTTCTCCTCATGTTCGCCAGGGTTTCATCCAGGTGCTCTGGTTTCCCCCACAGTCAAAAGATATGTGCTATGGGTGAATTGGGCAAGCTAAATTAGCAGCAGTTTGAAGTGAGTGTGAATGCATGTGAGTGTATGGGTGTTTCCCATCCGCTGCATAAAACATATGCTGAATAAGACGGCAGTTCATTCCACAGAGGCAACCCTTGATAAATAAATGGGACTAAGCCGAAGGAAAATAAATGTATGAGTTAAGCTGTTCACACCATACGCGGCATGTGCGAATAAATCATCCTTTTTGCATGTGAATAGAACATTTTGAAATGACTTGCTTCATTCGCTCATCAAACTCGCTTCATTTATGCGTGATGTTCCCTTCACAACAGATGCAGATTCACGTCATGGTGGGGCTTCTGTCTGCTCGGTCACTCTATTTTCATTGCTAAACAGCTAACATGGATTTTATTGAGATAGTAGCTGTGCTTTATGTGCTTTAGGAAGGCTGAAAAAAACGGCGTAGATTTGTTCGGCGCCATGTCTGTGTGCACTAGCTCTTTTCAGAAGTGCAGCCAGCTCTGTGAGTTCATCAACTCCTCCAGAAACTTAACCTGGATGATGGAGCTTTTAGCGGTGCTTCCGAATGAGCCGAGCCCAGTTTGATGAGCTGTTGTCTACAGAAGGACAAACCAACTACATCATACTCACACCCCTACAAAACCAAGCTCCTGATTGGTTAACACAATGCAAATGTCCACTAAAGTTCCGAATTTTTTTTTCAGATTCATGCAAAACGCGTCATTCGTGATGCAGGACGTCTATGCATGTCTTCACATTGACTTAACATGTAACTCACTCGTGCTTGACCATCCATCCGCATCTGGTGTGAATGCACTATTAGCGATGTATCATGAACGTCAGATTTAAACAGCATAGATGTATGCGTTGTAATAAACTGACTTGTAATACCTGTCATTACAAGTCAACTTTCCACAAGGTCTAAACTTAAGGAAGTTGATTCTTATTTTAGCATCAGTTCATGTAGACTTCCCAAGACAAGACTCGAACTTCAGTTTGTTCAGACAAATTCCTAAGAACATAAAAATGCAATAAATGATCGACTACAGAGCGTTTTGTTATCGTTGGAAAAAGACAAAAGACCATTCGATTCTATACCCTGCTGAAAAATACAGCTTAAACCTGCCTAGGCTGGTTGGCTGGTTTTAGCTGGTCGACCAGGCTGGTTTTAGAGGGGTTTTGGCCATTTCCAGGCTGGTTTCCAGCCATTTCCAGCCTGGTCTTAGCTGGTCAGGCTGGGAGATGACCAGCTAAAACCAGCTTGACCAGCCTAGCCAAGCTAGGAGCCCAGCCAAAACCAACCTGGAAATGGCCAAAACCCCTTAAAACCAGGCTGGTTGTGGGATATTCTGTACGCTATTGTGTGATTGGAACCCAACTGGCCTAATTCTGTTAGAAAGAACTGCAGCTACTCCAGAATGAACATGTCCAATTTCCTTTATTTCTTTATGACGACATTCACTTTTGTGTGATTATATGGTGCGGTTTCTGTCGAAGAACAGAAATAAATTGTAAATATACATAAAATGTATAAGGTGACAAATATACAAAGTTATAAACAATATTCAATCACTTTCAATCTTTACTGATACATATATGGAGTACATACAATATAATTCGAAAGAGCAGCGCAGCTACTATAGGCACTAATTAGCGGTGTCAGATTACACTTAGTGCATGCGCCTGTGTGACTATCACGTGCGCTCCGCATGATAGCTATTCGTATGACAATATGAAACAAACTTAATATCGTTGTTGAAACAAGGGGCGCCCCCAAGTGGTGGCCACGGCCACCCTTGTGTAAACTCTGGCCACCCCTGTGGCCACCCCAATATGATAGTTGCTGATATTATTAATTTAAATGTATTTACTTAAATTCACAATACTTCAATAAATAAATGAATAAATAAACTGCAGCCACTAAATTATTGTTAATTGATCAGCGCCACTGACGAAGCTGATTCACTGAGATTGCACACTTTTTATTAAAAAAATATTATTTTTGAAATGAGAAAGTTGTTTCATCTGATTGAAAACCACAATTCCAAAATAAATAACTAGATGCATTTTGAAATCTGCTTTTCAAAATTTTGTTGGGTTTTGTTTGGTTTATTAATTCATTCATTAATGATATTCATTATTCATAATTCATTAATGTTAGACATGGCATATATTGTATGTTGTACAAGAAATAACTTACCTGAAAGAGGTTTTAGACTAAATATTGATTTTTATTTGGTTTGCACTTGTACTTGCGGAATAAATTACAATATTTCAAGAGTAATTATTGGAATTCATTAAAACTTCATTATTTATTTTACCAAAAACAAAAATATAACATTACTCCTTATTCACAATATATACACAATTCATAACTTGTGTGCCACCACAAGATTTGTTGTGGCCTTACTTGGCCACCCCTAAGAAAATTTTCTGGGGGCGCCACTGGTTGAAACTGAAACTGTTAAAAGTAGTGAAAGTAAACGGACGTATGATTAACAATTAAATAAATAATTAAACTATCGGGCACTGCCGCAAATGTACACTGGGTTTAGATTTTCTGAGGTAAATTAGACCAGATTATACCAGACACATTATAAATACTTCTAGAATGATAAGAACGATAATTGCTTACAGTTTTATACACGCACAGTGATACCACACAACAAGGATAGTTTTTTAAGCAGTAAAAACAGAGTAGCGGAGTCTCCGTGCTGTCATACTCTGCAGGGTACGGCTGAACTGAATAAACGCGCATGCGCCAAGCCTGTCTCGAGAAGTGTCTCTTGCTCATGCGCGATAGGGGGAATTTTGTACACTGGTCGACCAGCTAAAACCAGCCAACCAGCCTAGGGTAATATGAAGAAGAGTAACGACATCTTTAGTGTTTCTAAAGGGCACAGATGGCACACGGGCAGTCATTTCAAAATAATTGTTTTATTTGCATTCGTGACATCCAACAAAACATTCATAACACTCATCCAAACATATAAAGCAAAGTGTTTGATGAGCTGCTAAACCATTCAACAAATATACAATCATTTCTCAGTGCAGATATTTAGAAACAGTTTTCAGTTGACCTCACCAACAGGATGGCAGACTTTTTGAACAAATAAATACATAAATAAATACATTGAATGTAAGGAATTACAGACGCAACGCTATACAATAATATCATGATGTCACTTGCTAAGTAAAGTAATGTGTTGAATGGTCCCTGGTAGAGATAAGAATGTTGTAGTTGAAAATTTACTGCACATTCACATTGTTTTCAACAGAAGGTACTAGTTGCCGAAAGTTTCTATACTGGCCAGTTTTAAACTAAAAGTGTGTAGGGTAAGATGTGCACCCTAACATGAACCAATTCCTCAGACAATTTTGAGAATATGCAGCTCAACCATATTTGACTTGAGTCATTAATATAAAGCCCACTTTCGATTATATGTTTATAAATGCGATAATATTAACCGCTTATGTTTGAAATGAAGATATGCTAAAAATGTTATTTTCCCCAAACTCTTGCATAAACAAAAACACAGATGTTCAATATTTTACAACAGATTGATCGAGAGGGGTCTGGCTGCAGACCTGGTGCAGTGCAATCTGAGCTGCATCCAATGCTTTTTAATGCGCTCACCTAACCCTACCCGTCACAGTGACATCACTCACTGCATTGAGTGCATTGTGTCTGACACTGCATCGCCAAGTGATGCAATCTCAGCTTGCATCATAAAGGCTGCATCCAGATACTATTGGATTGATCACTTTTCATTTCGTCTGAAATAAATTATATAATTTAACTTCTTAACAGTTCTGACTAAGTATCACAATAAGTGGACATCTTACCATACTATAGTTTTAATATATATTTTATTTCGTTTTACAGCTGCTGAGCAGCATTGTTAAATACCAAAGCCACATTTTCAAAAGTGTTCACACATTGAGCGACACAGAAATCTACTGAACAAAACATTTTCGTTGCTTTGAGACAAAATGGAACGAGCACCTGTTATGTCATTCACACTCCACAATGTCACGATCACCAGCGATCAAACCACCAGAGGTCGCTGGTAAACACTCACACACACATTTGTTTTTGTGAAAAATGGGGACATTACATAGGTTTCCATTCATTTTATACTGTCCAAACCGTATATTATATTGCCTCCACCCCACCCCTAAACCCAACCATCACAAGAGACTGTGTGCAACTCTCTGATTAAACTCATTCTGTAGGATTTATAAGCATTTTGTGAAACGAGGACGTCACCAATGTCCTCATATTTCACCTCCTTTTTGTAATACCTGTGTCATAGCCATGTCATTATACTGATTTGTGTCCTGATATGTCATAAAAACACGTACACACACACACACACACTTACACAGGACTACAAATCTGCTTATAAATGGACTACATATTCAGTCATGCCACACACACACACACCTGCTCCAAGTCTACACTGATTACACTCGCACAGCTGAAGCTGCTCAAACACAAACAACATTGCTGAGTCTTGTTATCTGTAAAGTAGCATTACAACACATTTTATCTTAGTCTTGTTTTCCTAGGTTTTGATCCTAGTCTTGTTTATCCTTTTGTCTCTGTTTGCTGCCTGCCTTCAGACCTCTCGCCTGTGTTTGATAACGATTCTGGATTGCCCTCATACATCTGTTTGCACCTGTGTTGACCATTGCTTGCCTTGAATAAATCTGCACGTGGATCCTACTTCTGTTGTCAGTGTCACTCCCCGTGTTACACACATTCATTCATTCATTTTCTTGTTGGCTTAGTCCCTTTATTAATCCGGGTTCGCCACAGCGGAATGAACCGCCAACTTATCCCGCACGTTTTTACACAGCGAATGCCCTTCCAGTCGCAACCCATCTCTGTGAAACATCCACACACACACTCATACACTACAGACAATTTAGCCTACCCAATTCACCTGTACCGCATGTCTTTGGACTGTGGGGGAAACCGGAGCACCCGGTGGAAACCCACGCGAAGGCAGGGAGAACATGCAAACTCCACACAGAAACGCCAACTGACCCAGCCGGGGCTCGAACCTGCGACCCAGTGACCTTCTTGCTGTGAGGCGACAGCACTACCTACTGCGCCACTTCCTCGCCCCGTGTTACACACAACACACTATACATAAATATATACTGTATATTACAGCACATTTTTGAATAGCTACAAATAGTTAAAAACACATTCAAATTAGAAAGATGGTAAATTACGTAACATGTTATGGCAGTTATGTAAAAAAAGTCAAGTAAAAAAACATTCCAAGAATTGCAACTGAACGCCTACTCAGGCTTACTCTCATTACTTACTACTATGTTTTCAAGAGTTCACACTTAGCTGATAATCAATAAAGCGTATTTGGCATGCTGTCCCGGGAGAGAGCCCTGAGCTCGTAATATCCTCGAGCCCGGGGCTCCCTCCCGTTAGAAGGGCGAGAGGGGAATTCGAGGTCAGGTAGGTCTCGAGAACTCCCCTGCTTGTCACCGTGAGAAGTGTAAACTCAGGTTGTATTGGGTGATAATTTGTTTTAGTCGATTGCTATGGTTTATGTTTTTGGACGGTGGGAGGAAACCGGGGAACCCGGAGGAAACCCACACGAACACGGGGAGAACATGCAAACTCCACACAGAAACACCAACCAGCCCGATGGGTTGGACTAGCGGTGTTCTTGCTGTGAGGCAACAGTGCTAGCCACTGGGCCACCGTGTCGCCCAATCAGAAAAAGTGGGAGGATGTAGGGGTGGAAGGGGGGGAGCTTCAAGACGAAGATAACTGGAGTGGAAAACTCAGGTTATTTATAATGCTTCCGTAATCATCTAATAGGGCTGATTACGGAGCTAACAAGGAGCCAGCCGTGTTGATTATAAGCACGTGATCCTCTCGAAATTAGTTTATGAATAAACCACACTTAGTAAAAGAGGAAGCTTGAGCTGGTCTTCTTTGAAAATATAGATCGAATAAGAAGGATTGATAGGTGGAAAAGTAGACGAATGTGCGAGAGTGTTTGGAGGACAAAAGAGCGTAGGACCAAAAAAGCAGGAATCTCTGAATAGATACAGTCAGGGCTACAAATTATTCGCCATGTCGTAAACCATGGGCTGTCTTTAAGAGAAGCTGGTTTAAATGAACAACACTTTTACCCAGTGCCTGAAAATCGGCTAACTTCACTCAGTAGCTATGTTTCCATCCAAAGATGGGAATTAAATGTATGCGCAAAACTGGAACATCGCATACAAGACAAGCGAATAAAGCAGCGTTTCTATCTAATGAGCCAAAAAGAACAAAATCAGTGCTTCCTGATTAACTGGCGCCAAATATCCACAGGAAAAACGGAGTTTGCTGTGGTAGGAGAAGCTGTGTGAATCTTTTCTTTATTTAGTAAATGACTTGCACCTTGACAGTTCTAGAGGTCGTTAATGATATAATTACACTAATACTGATCAAATACAGTGTGCTCAGCTTGCTGGTTTGTCCATTCACACACATTTTCATCATCACATGATCTCCTATAACAAAATCACATGACTTTTTTTAATGCACATACTGGAATTTGTTCTGTAAAAGTGTTTCCATTGTAGTTTATGCGCATTTCTTCTTATCGAATGATACGTTTATCATAGTTGTGCAACTTAGAATTTCTATGAATCATTTTTTAATGCACATATTCAAAATGCGCATAAAAATAGGTGGATGAAAACATAGCTAGTATATCCAAAATTGCGAGATATTTCCTGCAGCAGGACCTCAGACCCACACACGTTCCAGACCATAAGGTTCAGGCAGCATATATGGAATATATGTACTTTATATGTACAGTTTTTA